>NC_136635.1:19616131-19792870 GCF_949748355.1 Melanostigma gelatinosum
GAGTCATCAGCATGGATCAGTGGTAATCAGAGTGTGGACACAATGTCTCTTCTCCAGCCGTAATGGAAGGAGCGCCTGGCGCAAGTGAAGGGAAATGCATTATTCCCCATGATGCCCTGACCCCATTCAAAGACACACGGTGGCTCCCAGCTCTCTCTCTCTCTCTCTCTCTCTCTCGCTCTCTCTTACTTTTTCCTCTCCTCGCCGCGGCCCGACAAAAGACTGTTACGTCGCACGCTTCCGTAACAATCCCTCTCTCTCCTCCGGATCTCTTACTCCTCGCCTTTTACTGTGATCCGCAACTGTGTTAAACACAGTCCTCCATTGAGCTTGTTGTGCTGCTCCGAGCAGCTCACAAGAGAAATGTCAACATAGCAAGTGTGTCACGATGAAGGTTGCTGGTGAAGAAGAGGAGGAGGAGGATCAGAAGGAGTTATCTACCATTAGCCCTTCTTGTTTAATCAGCGTGCGAGAGAGTCCCTGCTTTTCTTCTTTCTTTCTTTTTTTTTTGCACTTTGCTCTGAACAAACATATTGACTTGTTTTTATATTACCACTTCCAGTAAATAATGAGGTTCTTTCTGAGAATTGATTGTATCTTGTATCCAGAAGCTCCTCTGGTTACCAGGTGACAAACTGTCAGTCAGTTCTCATGAATCACTCATTACTGAATGGCACACACACACACACACACAGAGAAAGGTACTTTCGGTTGCAGTTGTGTTTGTAAAAGTGAGAGCACTGACACTGACTGAGTCAGCAACAACATTTTCTTTATTATTTCTGACCTTACAGTTGCTCAGGCACACAGTTTGAACCTCCCATCTCTTTGTGTTTCGGTGTGTCCGTGTGGGTGTGTGTGTGTTCGCAGACACGAGACGCGCATATGGACGTGGATGTTTGTACTTTGCATGCTTGTTGGCAATGAACACTAACTGAGTACAGCAGAGTGCACGCACAAGCTTGCTTGACCCCTTTTTCTCCTCCCTTCATCCCTCCCCCTCCCTGCACACACACACACACACACACACACACACACTCACACACCGTCAGCCAGGAAGTGACATAACCAGGCGTCTTGGCAAAATAATGAAGCGACAACCTTTGTCCAGAGTCAAACATCAATGTGCAGAACATTTAAAGAGACAGCATGAACTGTGTGAGCTCATGCCACGCCACTGGTTGCAGAGTCTGAAAGGTCATAACAGAAACAGTAGGATTTGTTCTAGAGCTGTTGATTGATCGTTTGGTCCCTTAAAATGTCAAAAGAATGTGTGAAAATAGTCCCATCACAATTTGCCAAAGCCCAAGAAGTCATCAAATTCCTTTTTTTTGTCAAATTAACAGTCCAAAACCCAGAGATATTCGGTGTATTATCAGATAAGACAAGGAAAAACAGCAAAATCCTAACATTTGAGAGGGCTGGAACCAGGGAATGTTTGATACTTTTAATTGAAAATGACTTTACTAATCGGCTAATCGCTCCAGCTCTATTTTATTTATCACTGTAGTACTTTGTGAGGTCAAATTCTGATTCATGAAGTAAAAGATCTATGCTGAATCACTGAGCCGCGATATCAAACAGGATACTTGCGAAACTGCTCGAGCGCCTCGTAAACTGAACAGTGGGTTGAGCCGAGGCCTGAAAGGAGCACAAAGGGACGGCGTGCCAGAGTGTGGCCCGTCTAGGTGACAGCGACTGGAGTGACTCAGGCCCCTCCCTCGGCTCTTCTCCTGCCCGGTGACAGATGGCAGAGCGGGGCATGTAGGGGATGGGCACCATCTCTCACCCCGCCTCAGCTCGCCTTGGCAGTGGTGCTGGCCACAGGTCTTATTACACACAGCCACACCACTGCCTGCCTTCATGTAACACTGGAGCTTACCACACTAGAGCTGCTTACCGCCTGCCAGTGCAAAAAGGTAGTGATACGGTCCTGTGTGTCGCAAATGGAGGAGCGTAGCTTAGCATTGGAGAGACTCCGGCTCGGTGCTCACTTGGCCCTGTCGTAAAAACACGCGCGTGTGTATATCCATGCCGCTGTAAGAGGCTTGAGATAAAATATAAAAACCAAATGGCACACCACACGCATTCTGTACATTTTTAAAATGACATGAAATCGGCTCTGGCCAAATGGCTTTATTTGCCTCTTCGAGCATACTGTAGATGCCAAAGGCTGGAATCAACACCCCTACTCACCATGATGTGATTTTGGGACATGGTGACTCGGTAGGAGAGGAATAGGATAGGCTTGTCACTTGTGTTTGATGTCAAAAACCTAAGTGTGACAGAATAGTGTTACTCAGCTCAACCAGACACAGCACTACTCCCATTTCCTGGCCATAAATTGAAGAGAACGTGAGTGAGTGTGTGTCTGCGTGCCTGCGGTTTGCGGAAAAAAATAAAGTCGATGTGCATCTGTGTGCACACGAGCACAAGTATCATAAAGTAAGCTCAGTAAGAACCCCCCCCTCATCTCTCATGCTCATTCGCATCTGCATCCAGCCAGAGCTAATTATTCTCCCCATGGTAACCTAGCAGGGTCTTCACATCAAAAAAGCAGAAGTGTGCATCAGGCAATCATCCCTGATGAATCTGCCCTTCTCCCTCTGCTAGCCACTCACACTCATCTGCCAGTCTCACTGCTCATTACGGGTTTTCTGCAGACTGAACCTGATCTGCTCGCCACTCTCTGCGTGTGTCTACAAGAGTCCATAATGACTTTGGAGCTGTTTGGAGGCACAGAATAACACCGTCTTGATGCTTGAGAGAATACCACATACATTCATGCACACACACACACAGACGCACGCACACACGCACGTACACACTCACCAGATGCATCGGAGGCACGGTGAGTGGTAAGCCAATGCCTGTTGAGGTTAATTACCATTTAGATTACAGACTGTATTATTTTACATTTGCACGGGTCCAATTTACACAACACAGCTTTGCTGTATGTAACACGATGCAAAGAGCCGGAATCTGATGATTTGCAAAAGAAATGTACCCTGAGGCCTTAAAAACATTGATCTTAGATACTAGGCGCACAACTCACTTCACAAAATACATCCCACGTAGCAACAAAAATTCCCGAGTATTTAACAAGGCATTTGTAGTACCAAATGAACTGAGAATGCATTTTTTAATTCTTATTTCTTCCAGTGACATTGCCCAGATTGGTAATCTGCATTAAAGCAACAATTACTTAAAGTCTTTCAGCTGCTAACATTTTCTTTTGGACAACACAAGTCTTCTTTCTTGCATCTCAAGGGACAAATATCAATTCTGCCCGGTACACATTCCCTCAGATTAAGTTGCTGTAACTAGATATCCAAAATATCCAAAGGTATTAAAAGAATACACGTAATCTCAAAAGGTTATACATTACTACTGAAAATGTGTTGCTGCAGTGCTATTTATATGATTCAGTGGAATGACTTGACAGCATGCATTTTATCATAAAACACATGAAATCCCTACAATTGAACAAAAAAAAACATGACTGTTTTATGAATAAATATCTTAAATTATGTATTGTCTTATCTGTTTATAGTGTGTTATTTTAAGATCATATCAGGTGGATTCAAATCACACAAAAGTTCTGATATAAAGCACGGATTACAATTGCTGAGAGTGATTTCCTGTTTAAATCTAAATAAGATATCCCCCACTCTGCGAACTGCACATATTTAAATAAATGCAGGAAATACAAAAATACATAAAATGGAATAACAGGAAATAGCATCGGTTATCAGGGAGTATCAAGGAAAACAGGAGAGAGAGAGAGGGAGGGGGAGGGGGGGGGGGGGTCGGCAATGAGCGCAGTACTCCAGATATGCATAATGCAAATGACATGCATGTCAAATGGCGATACAAACTGACAGTGACAGAACAATGGAATAGCCAGAGAGCGGCGAGCGGCGAGCCTTGCTTGAGCAATTGTTGGAGCCCCCTCCGTCCATTTCTTCCATGGGAAGAAACCATTTAGAGTCTGTTCTGTTCCACTGAAACTTCACTCGCTGCAGATAACTGACATCACTGTGCAGATGTGTCAGAATTCTGATAAGAGGCGCAATGGCAGGAATAGCTTCCTGATGACGACCCGTTGAAAGAGCCCAGTTTGACACTGTTCCTGACGCACATAATGTGGTGTTCAACAGCACAGAATAAAAACAAACACATGAACAGTCACAGGCCCTGATTTTCACTGCTCCCCTCGGCCACACAAAGCTGCGGTAGCCATATTGCTTCTTCACTGGCCAAACTGCTAATCTGCCCAGAATGAAGATATCCCTGAAAAGTTTACAGATTTAACCTCTGCAATGCAGCATATTTTAATTCAATTCACTATTATGGCTACCTTAAAGGATACTACTTGTATCTACTTGTCAGACAAATGAAGTAGTGTGAAGATGCCACCTTGGGTTTACGGGCAGATTAAATTATGAATGGATTGATCAGGAAAATAACTGGCAAATGAATCGATAATGAAACGCCCTGTCGTCAACCGTAACATTTTAAAAGGCCTTGATTAATTGCCCTTAAATTGTCGTGAAAGAACACATTAACAGGTGATCTTGCTAGTATTTTTTGCATGACTGTTACTATATTCACTGTTACATTTGCTTTTTCCAGCAGTGCTCAACACAAACAAAATGCGGAATTATGATAAATACTATCTGTCGGGGGCTTTTGAGTTTCCTGCAACTTTCTGTGCGCTCGTCTCTTTCATCTGGTAAAAGCGCTAAATGACCCTCACACCTTTCTCCCGTCCGGTCTCCCCTCTCACACTCTGCTTTTTAAAAACAAAAAAAGAACTTTCCTGCTTTCGTTGAAATCAACGTTAACAGCCCCCCTGCACGTAATGACTTCATTTAAGGGACCCTGGCGTTCCTTCCAACACAAACAAGGCAACATTTATAAATGGCAAATGGAGGTAAACATGCACTTAACATGAGGCGGTAAACAGTCAACACGTTATCGGTATTTACTGTGCGCACACAACCCCGCAGTGTTCCGATGCTGGAATCAGATGACGGTCTTAAAAGCTATGGAGTGGATTCAGAACAACAATCTGGCGACGTAAACTGATGAGAGGGGGGGGGGGGGAAATCCACTCGCATTAAACTCAATATGTCAATCACTTGTGTTCCTCTGTTGGAAGCGGGTGCTTTGCTTAATGTTAAGCATGTGAAAATGACTGGCTGGAGGAGAATGGTGTTGTATTGACAGAGAGGGAGGCAAAGCAGCGGGCAGTCAGCCACTCTGTTCTGCTTCACTGCAACATGGGAGGGAGGCCAGCATGGACACACACACACACACACACACACACACACACACACACACACACACACACACACAGGCATGTACACACTTGCAGAGATGCACACACACTGATACTCTCCAATCCTCTCTCTCTCTCTCTCTCTCTCTCTCTCTCTCTCATACACAGTGCAGCAGGTGAGGTGCCAGCACATCACAGCGCTGCCATTTTTCAGTGTCTTGCTCAGGGAGAAAGCGCTCTGACATTTTATGAAGCACTCTGCAGAAATCAGCAGCTTGTAATGGCGGCTGGACTGTCACTCCCTTCCACTCTTCGCACTCCCCTCTATCTCCTTTCCCTCGCGTTGCTTTTGAGATACTATCTCCCTTGATCAGCATAATCTAATCAATTCTTTACAAAATTGGCTTTTAATTACAGAGAACAATCTTCTGTTCTGACTCTGTGTTTTAAAGGCTTTAAATCTCTTTAGTGGGCTACAAAAAAGAAAGAAAGCAGAAAAACACCAGTGAAAGGTTACAAAATGCTACCCATCACACTCAAGAGAGAGAAATTGATGGTTTGAATGGCAGAACAATCTGGAACAAATCTTTAAACTGCAGGTTTTTCTTCTGAAAGAATGTGTTCTAGTCTTTGATTTGTTTTGACACTATGCATCGGCAAACCAATGCCTTTAGACGTGTGTTTGCTCACATCTTTGTTTGACCCTTGGAATCACGGCTGATGATATGACCGTTGGTGCTCACTGGAGAGGCCACGTGATTAGAAACCCCAGCTGTTAAATATGTCATCTGCATAATAAAAAGAAAAAAGAAACTGGAATCCATAACCATGATTGACTCTCTGGCGTGCTGTTGTGCCTGACAAGCTCTCTGTTGAGCAATGATTAACAGCGAGTGACTCTACAAACCGCTGCTAGCGCATTAACACAGTGTTTAGATTAGCCGGCCCCTCACTGAAGCCATTACCGCCGTAGCTATAAGCTAACAGTCGTCTCAGGGTGCCGGGCAGCCTGTGGCCGGACCATTTTACAACGATGACAAAGCTTGGCAACCGCGTGCTCTAAACTTTTCCAAAAAGTTTCACTCAGAATATCTCAGAATAGCATGCCCACGGGAAGAATTGTGATTCAACTTGAAATATGTGGGAAGTGTCAAGGCCAAATCTCTCAGTGTAGGCAACGCTATAAACCTTAGACTAAGCCGATTTCATGAACGTGACATTAGCATTTGTAATGAGAGGGGGGGGGGGGCCCTTGGGACATCTTTGTACTGTTACAAAAACTACACATACATGTGCATTCCCACGCACAAACACACAGGTTCACACACGCAAACATAAACAGACAGTAACACGTAAGCCTCGATGTCGGCCACTAATTCGTATCCAAATTACACAAGAGCAGCGAGAAAAGCACAGAAGAGAGAAAATGTATTTTCTAACTGTAAGTCTGATCAACCTTTATCGATGAACCGAGCTGATGAATCCAGACAAATGAAGCCGGGCGTTCACACTCCACCGCCTCAGACAGAAAAGTAGGGGAGGACGACTCTTCAATGACCTCATCACTTTATTCCAAACCTGCCGGTACACGTCTGCGGTGCTCCCCGAACCCGGAGCTCGTGTGACGACACTCCTCGTCTGCTCTCCGACAAAACAACCGGCGTACACATTACTTGTTTTCAGACTCCACAGAAGTCCCAGCAAGCATTCTACATGCTGTTCTGTTGGGGGCGACCGACTGTTAGGATTTCATTGGGTCGATACTGAGCTGCACATATCTGTGCTGTAGTTGCCTGACCGACTGGCCTGTGTGATCAAGTTTAACTGTTGTTTGTACGAGTCAGTAACGTCAGGACCAGAAGATAAAGAGGAAAGCTTAGATTTGAAGCGACAGTGAGATAACAACAGTGGTATTTATGGAGGAATGCGCCACTTTCACGATGTGTTAAAGTGATACACCCAACCACAATTACAGCATATTTACAATCATATGTTTACTGTGATTTCATGACTAATATCTTTAGTTGTCATTGTGGGAATTCCAGAGAGAAGAGTATTAAAATGAGTGTTGACTGAAAGGCGAGAGATGTGATTTGGTGAAGGTTATGATTCTAACATAAACAGCAATTTATTGAACAAGGGCCAGCAGCAAGGAGTCATCAGTTTATCAAATATATAAATAACAGTTATTAAGAGCCATGTTGGTTTGTATCCAAAAGATTTCTCCACTACAATTGTCTTGCTAAGCACTGAGATGCTCACAGACTTCAGTGACACGAAGCCTTGTAATGATGTTTGCTGCCCCCAATAATGGAAGTGGTCGATAATCACGGGATGAAAAACTGCCTTGTCTGGATTTACAAGACTACAAAACTGACTACTTTTTTTGGGGGGGGGGGGGGGACACATGCACCACAAAGGTTCAAACTGAATCAAAACCGGAGACGTTGTGGATACGTGTCCTGGACCACAAGCTCAGCCCCAAAACGCGACATATTCTTTCTCCATAACTCTGTGATCGCGTTAATAAAATCCGTTGCTGAGAGATTTCTGTTTTTTATGACAGTGGAGGAAATTTGTTGCAATTGTTGCACAACTTGCCAAAAAATCCTCACAGCTGGCGAGCTGTGTAACAAGAGCAAAGCCACTTTCACTTGTTTCCAAATGTTTCGGTAATAAATTAAAGCAACGTGCCAATGCAGCGCGCATCGGGAATGATAAACTAGGCCACTGTTACTCCGTGTAAACTACGAGCTCCACTGATCCGTGCACTTGTTAAAATGTTTCTTTAAGTAGCTTTTTGTTCTTTTGACAGTGCCGGAAAAGTAGGTAGTGTGTTGAATTGGTCCCGTGTGTGTGTGTGTGTGTGTATGCTAAGATTTGAAGTGCAACAAAAAGAGCAAGGATTTTAACACAATGTCACAAATACAGGACCACTGTGTGTCTGACTGGGCTTTCAATGACATCAAGTCAAGGGAAATTCACAATCCAGTGAGCTGGGATTAAGACCAGAGCTGTACAACACGACGGCCACCACAGTTTGCCTCGAGGCATGCATAATGTTACTTTCACGCGGTTTGTTCCTTCGTTCTCTCGTTCTTGCTGCTCTGTTATCTGAAAGACAAGCTGCTCCCAAAAGATTCAGCGAATGATGTCATTTGTCCGATCCTTGACATACAGACTATTACATCTGCTTGGATTTTTTTTTTTTTTTCAACTAAATCATTTACAAAGGCTGAGAAAAGGTTTTTGTTCGCTGCAGTTCAATCTGTGATGCAAATATGACACTGTTGCCCTAACATGCAGAATAAAAAGATAACAAATGAGTGCTATAAATGAGGGGGGGGGAGGAGAAAAATTCCCTCTACCATTCTTTGCCAGTATCAGCTTCCTGCTGCTCCATCCAGGACACTTTCTCTCCCCCCTGGGGGCAAATGTAGCAGACCCTTTTCAAAGTCCAGCTGTGCCTTTAAAGGAGTTTTGTCACAGCAACGATGGGGTGCTTTGAAATGCTGTGCGGAATATCCACAAAATAGAACTCCCTTTTTTTCCCTGTGACACGGCCCCATTTCCTGTGTCACCACACTTCCTCTGTGTGATTTCACAGGGAAAGTCACAATATTTGAGCCTCCATTGTTGACTGTGTCGAGCCCCGGCCTTGACATTACTGCACTACAATCACACTCTCACAGGTGGATACACACATGACCTTAAATACACACACACACACACAGTGTTAGACTGAGTGTCACCGCTGTGTCACACTATCTAACTACATCCGATGGCCCGCCCTCTGGATCCTAACGCTTCCTTATAGTTGAACCAATCACAAAGCCCCCTTACTGTTACCTGATATTATTAAATGTGGCGCTAAGGAGGGAGAAGGGGAACGGCTTCGACTCTACGTGAATGTATGGTCTTCGCGTCGAGCGGATTCCTGGTGTGGTGAGGCTGAAACCGAAGCTGCCTGGGCCTGTTGTTGATAGCCGCGTCTCACCCACTCACCGCCCCCAGAGGGAGTCGGGACCAGGACCGCTGCTCAGGGTCTGTCTGTTCACACACATGAAACACGGGGCTTGGATTTCACAGGGCTCAAATATGACTCATCCCAAGGAGGGGGTGGAGGAAGGCCCTCTCTCTTGTTTTGCACAAATGCACACACACACACACACACACACACATACTCAGACACACACACGCATTGCCTGCAATCATAGCTACATCACAGGCTCTGAGAGAGGACCTTGTGGTTCCACACACCTGCCAAAGACAGATGTTAAGAATAAATCAGAGACGAGCTCCGTGTGAAGAGTAGCTCCACACCGCCTTAACTCCACTAACTCACTACACAGCGCCCTAACTGGAGAGCAAACAGCTGCACATGACAGCACACACCAGTGATGAAAGTAACAATAGTATGCGTGCACCTGACGTGCATACAGAGAGAGAGAGAGGGGGGAGGCTACGTCGTGGTGGGAGAGAGCGAGGAGTATTTTTTCCAGTTTCCGCCTCACATCTCCACTTGTATTTTTTTTTCTGTGTTTTTGAGCTCTGTTGCCGTGTAACCGGCTCCCATCTTCTGGAGCTGAGGGTTTTTTTTAAGTGCAATTGTTCTGGAAGAAGCCGAAAGCCTCCAACGATGGACAAACAAGTCACAACAAGGCTGAAAGCAGTGTGGGCGTTTTGGAGAGGAAGCTCTCTCTTATTTTTTTTCCGCTGCTGACTAGGTGAATTTTACGATTTCTCCATTTAAATATAGCAGCGCTTGGTTATGAAGACTCAACGCGCTCACAAAGCCTGCCCTTTATAAGTAGATGTGTTGCGCAATAACATACAAAACCAAAGGTATTTAGGGGACTTTGACCTCTAAAAGCATAATTGAAGCACCAACACAACATCATCCTACATCCTGTCAGTCAGTGTGGCACACTTCCTGGTTCCACAAACCATGTGTCAACAGAAAACTCACATGCATCCACAGAAGAGCGTAGCTTTTGTCGATGCTGGCAGCCATGTCTATGGGCATCTTTCGTCACTTGTGAGTTTTTTTAGCCTTTGTCGTCTCGAGGCAAAGTTGTCTGTGTAAGCGGTGTGTGTATGTGTGTGTCCATGGTATGCATGTGTGTGTCATAAACAGACACCCTTCACGCTTTGTGTCCCAGAAACCGGATAAAAAAAGTGAGTTAACCAGCAGCGCACTGACATTATCTCTTTCTTTGCTGTCCTGGAATGCCAGCCTGCTGTGAAACTCTGAATATGTGACGTTCTGTCACACCACATAATGTTTCTGTGTGTGTGTTTCAACTCAGGAGAGAAGGAGTGAGTGTGGGTGTTTTTGCTTTGTAATACTTGATAAATCTTCAAAATACCAGACACCACAACTATGAAATGATGTTGTCAGAGAAGGCCAAATCCAAAGAACGAATCGGAAAAGAAGCAAACAAATAGCTTCGAAATCAAACATGACGAATGTGTTGAGAAAGAAGGACAGTGGATTAAAGAAGAAGAAAAAAAACTCTGATCCGAGAAAGTTTGCTCCGGTCCGCGCTTACAATCGCCGGGCAAAAATAAAACCCAACTCTGGCCCTTGTGATGCCGATGAGTCTAACATCCGTGACTCAAGAGGTCAGGGAGCCCATCTAGGCTGAGCATTGGGGGTTAAGGGGATGAAACCAAGTGTGAAATGTGAGAAGACAAGCCAACATGGTTTCTCAGGCAACAAATAGAAAGGCGACAAACATATCCCTGTGACTGCGAGGAACGCGAGGCATGTTAGGAATAAAGGCCCGTCACGTCATCCATGATTCATATGAGAGCAAGATGGAAAAGGAATTAGAGTGGCTTTCTGAACCGGCTGAGTTTAGACATGTTAATCAGTGATAGCTTGTTGTACTTCAGACGGGAGAAGTGTCACATTGGTGTGTGTGTGTGTGTGTGTGTGTGTGTGTGTGTGTGTGTGTGTGTGTGTGTGTGTGTGTGTGTGTGTGTGTGTGTGTCTGGCAAGTTCAACACCACTTGGACTTCAGCTGGTTGAGGCATGAGAAAGCTCCACACCAAGAGATAATCCATCTGGACTGTTTCCTTACAAAACATATGGAAAAATGCAGAAGATTTTTTAAAAATTTTGAATTTTTGTTTCGCCCACAATAGCTATTAATATCTTGCACAGAACATTTTCTCATGTCCCACTAAGGACTGGGATTCCTGCTGAAACACAGGCATCTTGGAGGATTAGATAGAGGCGGCCGGGCATTTCCACGCACTCGCCATATGTATTCTGTGTGAGCGAGGATGAGCATATAGTCACATAAACATGGAGACTAATGGGCATGCACTCAACATGTTCTTCTTCTCCCCCCCCCTCTCTCTCTCTCCTTCTCTCTCGCACACACACACGCAGGTTTAGGTGAATTAAAGTGACGTAATCTGAACCCTCAGACACGACATGGCTAAGTCCGCTCAAGCCATTTCAGCAGACATATAGCCTTTCTTTTCCTCTATGAAAATAATTCCCTCTAACATCAACAAGGACCCCCTAAATAATCACACCGACTACCTGGCAGGAATTGTTCACAGCGGCGCCAAAAACCCGTGTTAAAATGACAGCGCTGTAAATTGTTTTAATTATAGCCGACGCAGATAAGAGCCTGTGGAAACATCAGCCTTTTTTATTCAAGCCCTCCGCAAGATCCAAACATACAGTATTCCCTGGAAAACGCGGTTTGTTGTGCGTGTGTGTGTGTGAGGGTGAATGTGTGTGTGTGAGTGTGTGTGTGTGCCCACTCGTGTGTGAATACAATATTCATTTTGCTGCAGGAGGACAATCTATGCATAACAATGAGAGGTGCTAATGAAATCAGCCATCAACCTGCGATACATACATATTAAAGCAGGACCTCAGAGTGTCATTCGCTTAGTGCATCATTTGTTCCCACTCGTTTTTTTTCTCTCTGCCACCTGACCTTTAGAGTATGTCCCCCCCCTGCCCCCCTTACTTCTCCACTCTAAAAATAGGACATGTACCTGCAGTACTGTGGCATTATGCATAACGTGTGTGTGTGTGTGTGTATGCAGCATTACGCCGACATGACAGTACATCTCAGAAACTCACAGAGGACTGATTTGTGCACTGAGAGCGGTAAAATATGCTCTTTTAGGATTTAAATGGAGACAACTAACGATCGATTGTTTTAGGAGTCGAACAACCACCTTTTTAACAGATGACGTTAAGCATTACAAGTGGTAACCACTGTCAAGAGCTGCACCTCCACTATAATGTCATATCATCCCAGCTGCCGGGGAGAGACGCTCCTCCCTTCCCTCTAAGCATGCTTCACAGCTCCGGTCTCTCTCTCTCTCTCCCTCTCCCTCCCTCTCTCTCCCTCTCCCTCTCTCTCCCTAACCCCCACCGCCTCCGCTGGCAGGGAAATGGATCCCTCCACCTGACAGTGGCCATTTTGAGCCTTCTCTCCTCTCCTCTCTACTCTGAGCTTCTTGGTAAACAATGGGAGAGGGATAATTGATCAAACAGCCAGGGAACCCTCCGAGCAGGGGAAGGTCACCGCCCGCCAGCCCAGCTCACTAAGGAGGGGGGGAAGGGGGGGGGGGGGGGGGGGAGGGAGATATATGTGTGTCAATAAGTGTATGTGCATTCGTCTTTCTGTGTATGTATGTGTGTGTGCACATGCATGTATTCTATGCATGTGTGTGTGTGTGTGTGACCAACTGTGCAAGAAAAAAAACAAGATAAATGTAGACAGGCAGAAAGGGTTGTGTGTGTATAAGTGTGTGTGTGTATAAGTGTGTGTGTGTGTGTGTGTGTGTGTGTGTGTGTGTATGTGTATAAGTGTGTGTGTGTGGGGGGGGGGGGGTTGTCTCTCTGACGCTCTTGAGCTGCCATTTTTCTTCCCTGACAAAGACTCCATCTGCCACAGAGCCATTTGCTGCCTCCCGAGTCGGCAGAGCATTCCGCACGCCGTGTTCACCTTGATGTCACCTCTACACAGCTCACGCCTTGCTGACGCTGTACACACATATACACACACACACACACACACACACACACACACAACACAACACAACACATCTCTCTTCCTCTCATATACACACAAATGTATATGCTCACCCACTCACAAACAAACACACTATCAGTTTCCGTCATACACACTACACCTTCTCTCACATACACACACACAGACATATTAAGTGTGTGTGTGTGTGTGTGTCTCCTCTGCATGGCTGATATCACTGTGCAACCATCAGCGCTGTGCATTGTGGGAGTGTCTGTTGGGGCAGAGAGACGCGACAGGGGCTGAGGGATTCACACGCCTCTGAAAGACAGCCAGAGGGGGGGGGGGGGGGGAGCAGGAGGGGAGGGAGGCAGGGAAAGAGCGAGAGATATGGAGGGGGCCGGTAACTGGAAATGAGAGATGGCATTTTAAAGAGGAAGCTGAATTTCACCTGCAATTACCGTAGCTCCGGGGCACATGGCTCGGTTAAGAGACATTTCATTCCAAAGCCACCGCGTCTAGCTGCCGCACTGAGCCCTGAGAGGCGCATAAAGAAGCAAGGAGAGGGGAAAATAGAGCGGTGGAAAACTCTCACTGCCCAAGATGGCCCTCAGCAGATGCAGTGATGACAGAGAGAAGGCAGCCAGGGATGTAACTGGTAAATGAAACCTGGTCGGAAAAAAACTAGAGAGCAGAGGAAAGGAAACAAGGACAGCTAAAGAGACAGAGGAAAGGAGAAAAAAAAGGGTATCTCATTCAGGAGGCCCCAATTCGGCCATCTGCACAGCAGACCAGACAGCTGAACTGGGCCTCAGACAGTGACACTGAACAAAGAGCAACTCAAATCCAATAAACACTCCTACAGTTAAGTACAGGAAAAGCTGGATGTGTTCAATGATTAATATCATTCTTAGTATTCGTTCTTCTCTTTCAAAGAAACCTTGCTCTGCCTCTCTCTTCCTCTCTTCCCCTCTCTCTCTCTCTCTCTCTCTCTCTCAGAACTCCAAATGGAGCCGTAATGCTTTCCCCGAGGCTCAATGTCCTGGCTAGTTTCACCAGGCACACTGCTGTGTTTCATAGGAGAAGTGTGACTGCACAAATACAGTAATGAGCCCTCACTGGGTGCCGGGGGCCTCCTGGCACTGCTAATGGCTCCTCTGGACTGCAGCTGTATCCAGGTTACAACCCGGCCTGGCCGACAGGCCCTGGGACACATCGGGCCCAGTCGGGACAAACGATTTCCAGCCACAGGCGTATACGCTTCGTAGTCAGAAAACCAAGGTCCATAGCGGGGCGATGTGTTTTTTAGTGTGTGGCTTTTTGAAATAAGGGAGGAGGAAAGAAGATCTGGGGAAGAGGTTAGGCGGGGGGGGGGGGGGGCAGGAAGCTGTGGAGGATGTCAAGAGACAAGGTAGGAACAGAGACCATGGGATAAAGACAGTTGATGTGGTTTGGCCATAAACACAGCAGATAGACCCAATAAACCTGGAGGTTCTCATAGGGCAACAGCTGGCATCGGGTGAGAGAGAGAGAGAGAGAGAGAGAGAGAGAGAGAGAGAGAGGGTGTGGTCTGCTACTAATGGTCGTATTAACAAATTTGGTTCGGCTTTAACAAATTTAAGCAAAATGTAAATTGAGTAAACCCAAGAGTGAAATCTGTGAAAACACACAATGACAAAATGTAAAAGGCCGGTGCGCACAAGCAGGTTTGAACCTTTAAACCCCATAAAGCATGTGACGGATTCATTATTACACACTTGTATTGTGTTCCCAGGCATCGATCGACTCAACTGCATTTTAGCCAAAATCACATGACACAAATGTTCCAAAATGACTCCCATCAACAGTTTTGTAATTGATGAAAATGCCCAGCTAATAGAAAATGATATCGAGTGAGCGTGATGTGATTGCCGGGTTGGTAGATATGTGCATGACAGCAAAGGCTCGAGCATGTCTTGTTCTCAAAGCTGAACAGCCAAACAGGCATTAGGGCTGGAGTCCGAGCAGCTCAGATTGCAATCCAGTTTGTGTGGGGCTAAAAGGTTTGTGATGTATGGGGGGGTTTAAAGGCCCACTCCTTGTGTTTCATAAATTACTGGCATGCAATTATGTTGCATTATGACACCCAAAACTCAAAGCATTGTGTGTCCAATATCTCCCCACTACTACAACAAACACATTAACGTCACACACACACACCACACGCACACACAGAGAGACCCACTCCCATTGTTGCCCTCTCTGGGAAAAGCTCACAGCTTGGGTTCTTTAGCTCCTGTTTTGTCTGACCCTCCATTCAAAATGGCCCCCCTCATGTGACCAGGCAGGCAGCCCCCCGAGTGTACTGAAGGTCCCCGGGTGTGCGAGCGGTGATTCATGGCACAAGGGTCTGTAAAAGAGCAGCCTCGCCTTCACGGTGACAAGCAGGGGAGAGGCTGTTTGGACAACGGGGGTGAATGAAAAGTCTGGCTCGAGGACTGAACCCTGTTGAGACCAGAGATGGGGAACGAGTCAGTGTCTTCTTGTGTGTGTGTGTGTGTGTGTGTGTGTGTGTGTGTGTGTGTGTGTGTGTGTGTGTGTGTGTGTGTGTGTGTGTGTGTGTGTGTGTGTGTGTGTGTGTGGGTGTGTGTGGGTGGAGAGAGACAGAGAGAGACACTTGAATCGGTAAGACTGAACTAATGCTGGGCGTGTGTCTGTTGAATCTACAGCACTCCCTTGTCCCGAGGACAAATCTTGCAGCGGCTTTTTAAACAATCTTAGCTCCAAGGCAAGTGCAAAGTACTAAATGTTTCGGCGTTATCTCTAACGCTTCCCCCAATCTAACAGAGCACCAGTTTAAAGGGCACTGGGAAGAAGGGGGGGGAGAAGAAGAAGAAGAAGAGGAAAAAAAATACACTGAGAGAAACAAAGAGGCGCTCATGAATAAGAGCTGAAAAATGATAGTAGTTGCTGGGATTGATGAAACCCTATTCAGCTCTTGTGACAGCCAGCGAGACACACAAATTCTTTCCCCTCAGGCTAGAAGGTGTAATTTCCCCTTCCACTGTCACAAGAGCCGTGTAAAAAATGATCTGTAGCTCACTGACTGACTGCCGTAATGTATGCACAAATATATCCCTCTATCGATCTATCTAACTATCTATCCGTCTGTCTGTCTGTCTGTCTGTCTGTCTGTCTGTCTGTCTGTCTGTCTGTCTGTCTGTCTGTCTGTCTGTCTGTCTGTCTGTCTGTCTGTCTGTCTGTCTGTCTGTCTGTCTGTCTGTCTGTCTGTCTGTCTGTCTGTCTGTCTGTCTGTCTGTCTGTCCGTCTGTCTGTCTGTCTATCCGTCTGTCTGTCTGTCTGTCTGTCTGTCTGTCTGTCTGTCTGTCTGTCTGTCTGTCTGTCTGTCTGTCTGTCTATCCGTCTGTCTGTCTGTCTGTCTGTCTGTCTGTCTGTCTGTCTGTCTGTCTGTCTGTCTGTCTGTCTGTCTGTCTATCCGTCTGTCTGTCTGTCTGTCCCTGCAGATCAAGACACTCAGAATAGAAACACTGGCATGCTGCTCCGTTGTAATGCGGAGGTGGGATGCGGATGGAAATGCTGGCCCCACAGGACACACACGTACACACACGCACACACACACACACACACACACACACACACACACTTAAAGAGCGGACTGCTGTGGGGCTGACGCAAGACTATCTCAGTCTCACGTGTCTCTCCCCTACGGCCGCCCGCTGCTCCTGACCTTCGAGATGTTTTTCTCTCTCCTTCTCCCTCTCCCTTTATTCCTCTCTATTTCACACTCACGCATCACACACACACGCACACACATGCATGCACTCCTCCCCCTTTTTTTCTGCACACCTCCCTGGGCCACTCAGTACTTTGTCATTAAAAGGCATTGCATTTCGAGCTTTTGGATCAAGCAGATGGGGGGCTGCGTAAGCATTGCTGCTCCTTCACGCAGAACCTTGGCTTAAGCACAAGATAGTCCACGTGCATTACGGCGCTCTCTTTACCTAAAAGCACGCGCACAAACACACACACACACGCGAAACACACCACAACGCACAGCCTTCCTGGAAGCGGAGTATCGGCCCAGTGTTGGACGGCCTGCTTCATGCGGGTGCTGTGTACAGCTCAGTTGTGTAACAGCCTATCTGATGGAGCTGAAAGACACGCTCTGCACAAGGAGAACGCGAAACAGCAGACAAAGGTATCATGTCGAAGCAAGTCAATTGTTACCCTGATATATGCATTGTTCCTCTCTGCAGACCGATGGTTTCATGCCTTCTAGTGGCAAAACACTGACAAATGTGCTCACACAAAGTTCAATGGGTTCATAACACACACACACACACACACACACAAGTGGATGTAATATAATTATATTTCCATGCCATCAGACACAATTCTCTTTCTTTCCTTTTTCTCTCAACATTTGCATATTCCTTTGGGTGTTTGAGTTGAGTAGCTCTTTCCTTTTCCCTTCTCTTGTCTTCCAAGCAACAAATGTCAGCTAATTACACCATTGCTGTTTGGATGAGCTCCATCTTTCCCTGTGCTCTGCTGTGCTCGTCCTCTACGGGGCTGCAGGAAACGTCAGGCAGCCAAGACACCGGTTAGGAACAGCCAGCGGTGGGGGATGATCTACAAGGCTACACCCCCACCCCTACACACACACACACACACACACGCAGCCACCTCCCTAGAAATTGATTCCCCAAGAGACTGCTCATCAATACTTATCACAAATGATACAACCAGCTCGCACCAACCTGCGGGGGATATAATATCGCTCACAGCCAGAGACGAGGCAGTGCCGTTAGATGGAATCAGGTCTGGTAACATACAAGGCCAAAAAGCCACTCGCGGGCCAAACATGTATTTCCCTGAGCACCGCATTCACCGCTTTACAAAAGATCCCATTTGATCCGGTGACACACTCGCAGGCACAAGGCCATCGAGTTCGGCAGGAGAGAAAAGTGCAAGTCATTGTCTGTGCGGGGAACAACAAACTGCCACCTCGGTGTGTGTGTGTGTGTGTGTGTGTGTGTGTGTGTGTGTGTGTGTGTGTGTGTGTGTGTGTGCGTGAACCGAAGCCTTGAGGACGCAGCCGCGCCCCTGAGTGCTGCTAGCTCTCCCACAGAGACAGAGTGAGGAAGCAGAGAGAAAAAGAAAAGACAAGAAAAAAGGACGGAGAGCGGAGGAGATTCACGCTGATCCAGGATCACCTAAGCCTGGCAGCACCCGCAGGGCACCGCTAACCACCATTTACATTCAGCGTCGGCTCCGAACAGATCGCAGAAGTCAAAGGATGTTTATTAGGAGCGCACGTTTCAGACAAATATTCTGATTAGAATGGGAGAAATCAAATTAATTGCTTGATTCACTGAATGAACCCCGAATTTGTAATGCAATCATAACAACTGCTTTTTCAAGGGGGCTCTTGTTAAATTTAATTGGGGGAGAGAAAAAAAAAAACATCCTCTTTCACTGAATGAATGGAAATCAAATTAGGCCTGAAACTGGAGGAGTCTGCAAGTTTGTTCTGCCGTGCCATAGAAGAAGAAAAGCCACTGCAAAAGCAGAAGTGTGACAATATATATTTTAAAAAGTCACGCACCAACTATTTTGTAACACGCAGAATACATACACCGGGGGCACCAGAGTGAAAAAGGGGGGGGGGGGGGGAGACATGAATAGTGTTAAGTATATACTGTGTACTCACTGTTAGAGATGTCTTCAGCTCTTTGACATAACTGCTGTAACACCTGGAGAAGAAGCAGAAAGAAAGAAAAAGATCACTGTGTGGTTCAGGATAAAGATACAGTCTGGCTGAATGAAATGTGTTTCCCAGCACGCTTTCATTTATATGATAATAAAATTGTTAGATTATATGCAGCGTTGTGATAATGCTGGAAGTTTCTCTTTTTCCCCTTTTGAGAGCACTGGGACTTGTCTAAAACTACCTTGATATCAAAACTCACAGTCACACAGCTTAATATTTGTGGTTTCAGACACATGAAACAAAAAAGTATAGTGACATCTGAAACACAGCTGTGGCGGCACACACACACACACACACACACACACACAAAGATACTTACACACACAAAAAGTCTCTATCTCCCCGAGCCCTTTCTTGCAAAACCTGTTTGTTCGAAATGGATCTCGACACTGGAGCTTTGAGTGCGAGAATATTTCCCCCCCCCCAAACACAAGATGGTTCTTGCAGAGAACCAAGCCTTACCGGCGTTCTCACGCCCATCTCTCATGCATTGTCTCTAAGGCCCTCCTGTGCTCTTACAGCCAGAGCCTAATCTGAGCAGCTCACCATAACAGACGCCACCCTGCTATGTATATTAGGCTGCGGCAATCAAACACACGCAGGTTTTTACTGCTTTTACAGACGATAGCGTACACACCTATTCTTCAGAACTCTGAAGAATGGATTCCTGCTATGAAGTCGGTTGAGTCAGCATGTTTCGATGGTATCCAAAAAAAACCAGAGAGGACATACGAGCGTCTCCTCGTAGACTTGCACGCAGACATGGGGAGGCAGGCTGTGATAGACGTTTTCCAGACGCTCGACGCACAAACAGTGTTATGGCGTGTGTGGGTAGCTATCTAACAAGGTTTTGTTGACAGTAAACACATCCATCTGGTCACAGGCAACAGAATCGAGTCTGGTGGGCGCTTCATCAGCACAGACGTGGTCAACTATTCCAATTATTTTGCTCATTTTTTAATTCAGTGACCAACTCTTGCACACGTTTTAAATATACATTTTTTTTTTGAATAGTTCCTGTAAATGTTCCCGCGGTAAGTGAATGGGTATATATTGCAGTTAGATGCCCTCCAGCCGTGTCAAAGTCTGAAGGCCCACAATGCAATGCACATCTGTCATTACAGCTCAATTTATCACTGAACAGAAATCCCCCGGACTGGAGGTGTTGATAATCATCGCAGTGATCGAACTGCAATGGTTCCCTTCATTATCTACACTCTTACACAGACAGACTGACAAACACACACACGCACACGTATCCACACAAATACTTTGATAACTCATCGCAGTGATAATGATAACAGAGAGCCAGGTATGGCTGAATTCATCTTCAGCTTTTTCATAAAAGCCTATTAGCGGATGATTAAAGGATCTCTGCTCGCAGGGCTTCAGCACAGAAAATGATTTGCCAGCCACGAGGCAGGTGACTTACAACTGGATAAGAACGCCAGTGCTGTCTGCCATCATTTGCATGACTGAGAGTCAGGCTGTTCGTCAATTAACCCCATTTTACAGTAAGATCTTAGCAGTTTTACATCAATGGCAGATGGATAAAATAGCACAAAACGCACTTTTTCCTTCCCCCTTCTTCAACTGCACTGTCCTCGTGAATCATGTCACTCTCAAATGTTTGGGCTGCAGCTAACAATTGTTTTCATTTTCAATTAAGAAAGATTCTTCATTTGGAGGGTAAAACATCAAAACGTGCCGTTTAAAAACGCAAGTCGACATCATCAATTTACTTGTTTTGTCTGACGGACAATCCAAAATTTGAAGTTTACGAGCACACGAGACAAAAAAAGAAAATCCTCACAACTCAACAGAAAGAAGGTTTCCCTCATTCACGTAATTGGTGAGAATACGTGTAATCACGTTACACAAAGCTATTTGTTACTGCCTATAACAAACAAGTGTTACAACAAATTACTGCCCGAAGTCATGTTAGTGAACTTATTACTTTCTGAGTAACAATAAAAAATGTAATTTGTGGTTATAGCCGTCATTACCTCGTAATTTCCATCGAATTAACATGAGAGAGGTAAAAATAGGAACTCTCTGCAAAGTTATAATTACCTGCATTTACACTCCAGGCATGCCCGCACATTTACAGTGCACAACAGAACTGTTCTGCCGTCTGTCTAAATGGTCGTGTTTGGTTTCCCCTAATCTGAAGCGAGCCTCAGCCACACAGATGTTGACTTTACTACAGGATCCACACAACACAGCCTCTGCACAGGGGTTGGACACAAGGGTCAGACGTTCGTAACGGCCACACAGGCAGAGGAAGACAACAGAGAAAAGCAGAAGAAGAAATATCGGTCCCCATGTTTCATGTGAGCCTCCTTTACCCAGAAAACTCCGTTGCTGTTTGAGCAAGGAAAACAAGTGTACTCTGAAAACATACACAAATTGAGATTGGCCTAAAATCCCTCGCTTTTTAAATATTTGATGCCTTGTTAGAAGAGCGACACTGGTGAGGTGTTTGTCTCCGTCGTCTCTGTTGATCTCTGGTACATCAGGGCCCTGTGGGAGTTGAGCTAGTGAGACTCGGCCGCAGACATTTTCCTGAAGCCCCCCCCCCCCCCCCCAAAGAACAAAAACAGGCAAGTCTTGACAGTCTGTCCGCCACCGAGTCATCACACAATCAGTTGCAGGAAACCAATCCCTAAATAGCAGTGATTCATCTCTTCATCACACACAATGCCAGTACACAGTGCACAAAGAAGCTCTCGCCCTCTCTCCCTCCCTCTCTCCCTCTCTCTCTCTCTCTCTCTCTCTCTCTCTCTGTCTTACCCTATCTTTCTCAACCCCCTTCCCCCCAGTGTGGTCTCTCATGCTGCTTAAAAATAAGTGCTTCTCCCAGCTTTCTTTGCCCTGTGATTTACTGGCAGTGTTTAACTGCAGGGCAGCATCTTTTATTGTTACACGATCTGTGGGCTGAAAGCTGACAAAATGGAATCTCTGGGCAACTACCTTTTGTATGTGAGTAAGTGTATGTTCAGGGCGAAGCATCGGGAGCGGGCGGAGGAATAAAGAACTCGTGTGAGAAAACGTTTGTCTAAGTGCAATTCAAATCCTCACGGCCTCCCGGTGCTGTGTGCGTGTGGGTGTGTGTGTGGGTGCGTGTGTGTGTGTGTTTGTCATTCCACTAAATGGTTTCTTCCTTGACTTGATGGAGCAAGTCCCATCTCAAGGGAGCAGGTTACCCACACACACACACACAGAGTACAGCGCTCTGAGAACCGGCGAAAAGCTCAGAACATTAGTGTGATCCATTTGCGAGAGGTAGAATATATCTCCACGACTGTGTCTTTCCTTGCCTGTGTTATGTACGCATGTTTTTGTGTTGCCATGTTAACTCTTCTCACAACGGCAGAGAGCCTGTTGCAGCATTAGCCAATCTACTTCCTTCCCTTCCTTTTCTTTGGAGATAAACTCTCGTTGAGACGGGGTGGTCGACCCGGGCCTCGCATGGTGGCCGTCTGCCGTCGCATTTGGAGCGACGACATCGGCGCAGCATGTGGCCGGATCATCACCGGCGGATACTCTCGGGCTAGCACAGCACCGCTCAACAGGTTTCGGTGTATCGTTACAGTTACAGGCCTGATTATCCATCAAGATGACGTGTGAAGGTCGGTGTGGCCGTGATCAACGCAGCTGTCACTTCTCCTCCTAGCAACCACTTGGCTAACTGGCCTTCCAAAACACGCAGCGCAAAACATGTCCGAGTGGGGAGCACAGGGGGCCAAGGCCAACAGGACGTTGCCTGTGACCCGCGGCCGCGCTCGCATCGCGACGCGATTAAACCTCCGTACAATAACACAAGAGGCCAATCGGAGCAGTATCCGTGTAATGACAACCGTAATGACAAGGAAACTGTTGGCATACGCCGCGATGAAAAACACCATGACGTCTATTGGTATTGGCTCTGGAGATTTTATTCAACACCCAATACAGCCGCAATACTAAATCACTACCAGCTCTGCTGTATGAGAGGGAAGTATACAGTGGATCTGTGTGGGGAGCAGATGTGAATCCACTTTGATTTCTAGGCCCGTGTGTGTGTGTGTGTGTGTGTGTGTGTGTGTGTGTGTGTGTGTGTGTGGGTGTGTGTGTGTGTGTGTGTGTGCGTGCAGCTTCTATTAAATGGATCTGCTGTCTCCTTGATCAAGGGAGTCAATAAAGGGCCAGTCCTGTCAAACCCTCAGGGGTAAATGTGTGTGTGCGTGTGTGTGTGTGTGTGTGTGTGTGTTATGGTCAGAATCTGAAGTACTCTGACAGGTGAGTGATTGAGTGCTTTCATTTCCCTCCAGCGACAAGACATGCACACACAAACACATACATAGTATACACACACACACACACATACACACACGCAGTGGAGGATGGAGAGAGAGAGAGCGAGAGAGAGAGAGAGCAGGAGAGATCTGTTGTTTCCTAAAGGATGCTGCTCCTGCCTGCATGCTTAAATTAGCTCTAAATGTTTGGATTACACACGGGAACTCTCACAGAGGATTTAGCAGCCATAGCCTGGAGGATGTGTGGTTTCCATCTACATCCAAACACACGCAAACACACACTCTCACACACACACAGTGTCCCCATACAGATCACAAACATATGTCACTCAATTATCACTCACTATATGCTGTGAAGCCTTGACAACATAGCATGAGTCGCATCTATGTGAGTCAGACAAAAGATGGCGAGATTTAAAATCAACATGCAGCTCTAAGTAGTGTAAACAGCACTGTTTTTCATTCACCAGCTTTATGCTATGGCGTGTGTGACTGTGGGGGGGGGGGGGCGACAGTGTTTCCACATTACACTTTTTTTAAGAGTGCAGTGTTGGGGGTGGGAGGATAGGATATGCTCGCTGACATAGAGACGGGGAGAGAAAGGAGGGGAGAAAGAGAAGGGAGGTCAGCGCCCCCGGTCTCAGATAAAGGCCCTCTCCCTCCCTTCTGCCTCGGCTTTCCAAGCCCCTGCCAGGATCGAGAGGCGTCTCACGTTACAGCTGTCTCTCAGTGTCATCGTTCAGAAAGAGAGCGAGCACAAGCGCCAGAGAGCGAGAGACAGACAGACAGAGAGGGGGGGGGGGGGAAGCGGGACAATGCCAAAGACCGAGCGGGACTGAAGCTTTCATAACAGGACAAGAGAGAGAAAAAACAAGGACAGCAGCAGGTTGGACTGGGTGAGGAGGAAGCCATGGTGGCTTGGTTTGGCTGCAATAAGTGAAGTCAATGCAACATCAGTTTTCACTACAATGTGCTTTGACCTTTCCGAGACAAATTATTTCAAAATGTAGTGTGAACGGGGGCGAGTCAGATCATTGCCTAACTGAACACTTAGAAGAGAAGAGACAGGCTGAATAAACGTTCTAATACCTTGTTTTGTGTGCAGTGAGAACAGAGAGAGAGAGACACGGTGACGGCTGTGAGGCTGCGTGCTGTAGGGCTTCTGTGGATTAGACATCGCTGAGTCGCCGCTCTACACATGAGTATCCGGTTTTTAAACGGCAAAATGCTAAAAACAGCAGCTTGTCCCAAGTCCAGTAATGACTAATCCGATGACTGCTAGCATTTCAGCCTTGCTTGCTGCTAACAAGGTGAGGCCATGTAGGTCAGCGCGAGTTCAATTTAGATTGAATGCTTTATTTCCTTTTTCTGGGACTTTGAATGTGAAGATGAATAAAGGATGCTTATGAATTCCAGATTAAAAACTTCATGAAGGGATATGTGCTGCCTGTGCAAGTTTACCGCTCCAAAACAGTAGCGCTTACACCCGCCAACACAGCGACTGCTGATTGTACTGGTGTGGTTTACACAAAACATTGTTCTGAGCAAATATATAGCCTCTGTACAGCTCCGTACTGCTCTCCTATTTGCTCTCCCCCTCCTTGTCATTTCTCACGGCGCTCCGTAGGAGTTAAATATTTAAAATTCTGGCTTAGCTTGGAGCGGGCTTTGCCAGCACAGCTAAAATAAAAACGCCTTTGTGGCAGGAGTGACCAGATTTTAAATGCTGAAGAAGATCAATAAATGGGGGCTGTCGAAGCGCAATCTCATGCATTTGTGTGTGTGTGTGTGTGTGTCCTGTCCCTATGCGTAAATGTTCTGACAGCCAGTGTGTGTGTGTGTGTGTGTGTGTGTGTGTGTGTGTAGATGTTTGTGTCTGTGTGCATCTTAACATCCACCCAGGCTCACAGCTCCCCTGCCTGCCAGCTATTCTAAAGTATCATCAAGAACCCCGCTGACCCAGCAGGCCCCCACCCAGTAGAGAAACCAATATCATTCCCATTCCCACATCCGAAAACCTTCTTCCTCTATTTATTTTCCATTCACCGGTATCCTGTCTCCATCCGAGCGCATCCAGCATGGGAGAATGGTGGAGAGAAGTGTAAATGCAGGTTCTCCTGCTACAGATTGAGAATGTCACGGTGGATGTAAACATCACATCGAGGCCTTTTCCAGAACCTCGTTTCCACAATTAAGTTCCTCCTGAAACGACATGATGGGCTCCTAGACCATATGGACAGAAAGCATTTAGTTTGGTTCATCGTGTTTATGCTGTTCCAATCCAGCCTATTCTCAGCTGATGTTAAGAGACCCTGAATGTCTCCGTTTCAGCCAAATAACATGAGTGTTATTTATTTTCAACACAAGAAATCCTTTCATAATGTTGCGGCATTTTTTTGAGTTCCTTGTCGCTCTTGTTTTTTTTATGAAGACGCATTAAAAGGATGCTTTTCAGCTCACATAAAGTGATAACCTTCTTCTTTGCCACATGATTACGTGATGGCGGCAAACAGCAGATTATGCGGACTTGTACGCATGTGGTTCCGTGGCTCCGAGAGACAAGAAGGTACATCTGTGTTTTCTCCCTCCGCGCCGGTGATAGAAAACAAAAACAACCTTGAAGTGGAAAAGAAAAATCATCAGGACCTTTTGAGACTTCATTAAAAAGAAAACTAGCCTGGACTTTTCCAAACAAGGCATCTCTTTGGAGAGGGGGGGGGGGGGGAAACAACCTTTGCACCTCGCTGGTGGAAAAAAAACAACAGGCATCCAAAACGAGACAGAGCGAGCACAAACAACCTTGACTTTCATCAAGGAAATTCTCACATTGAATGATAAATAGAGGCCCAGGGGACGAGCGGCGAAGAAGCAGCTTATCGTCTTTCCCTCACAAATTTGGCCGCTCTGTCTACTGAAAGTCAACGCCGGGGGTGACCCACTCGCACTTTACGCCGCTTATTGTTCGGTAATTAATCCACCGTATGTAATCCACGCAGAAATGTACAGACTACTGAAACGGGTGTTGATTCGTTTAGTCTTAATTAACAGTTGAGATTGTTTGTTTGTTACAACGGGGGGGGGGGGGGGTATGTGCCCATATCTCGCTATAGCTTGGCTTTTAAAAACACAGACATTTCTGCTCAAATCTGGCCCGAACATCTAAAGAGGCTCGCGTTTCAAAGTGGCCGTCGCCGAGCGTTGCACTTTAGACAACGATTTGTGTGCCCTGATGATTATCGGGACATCCAGCCGAACCTGTGGTGTTATTAAAATAACAAGGTAACATAAGGTGAGGTAGATCATCTGAGCGCTAACCAACGTTCCTGCTGAGAGGACATTAACCTGCAAGGCCATGTAAACACGTATCAATACGTGAGCTGCCTGCGTGGGCCTGCTAACGACGCACGGCTAGCGGAACAGTAGGGGCCCGAGACGCACAGCAGCGTCGATTTGATGTGTAACAATAAGAGGCGGGATCAGTCTAATGCCTGGAAGCTTTTAGGGCTTTCGCTAAAATGTGGCTTCTTCTCAAAAGGACCATTAGCCCTTATAGGATTAAAGTCTACTTGGAAAAGTAGTCCTCCGTTTCTTGGCGCATTATTTCATTTGTCGTTATTGGTGTCTGTGTGTGTGGGTGTGTGTGTGTGTGTGGGTGTGTGTGTGTGTGTGAACATTTATGTGTGGATGGCTGAGCGATGGTCAGCGAAGGGATGAGGAATGGTGATCAGGAGACTGTCTAACATTAGTTCCTGAATCATTTGGTTAACAGACCAACAGACCAACTTCCTCTCTTAAATGTCTCAGCTCTGTGTCAGCGCTAGCATGCAGAGATTTGACAGATGGCCATTATTATCAATAGACTGTTTGTAGGTCGAATCAATCTCTGTCTGAATACAAAATACTGACAGAAATGGCATGGGATATTCAGGATAGGAGTTATACATAATCCATCCATAAAAAAAGATAAACTAAGCTTACATGAGAGGAGTAATGCCAGAGATATTACGTTGTATCATGTCACATAGAATATACAGTACTGTGGTTCAGGGTTAAGTCAGTGATGGGCTTAATTAGCAGCAAATTCACACTGTTAGGAATTTACAATATTGAAATATTACTTAAAATATACTTATTTTTCACACCTTAGCATTTCTATGGTTATGTTTGCCAACGCTGACACCAATATGGACACAAACACGTCAGTTTAAAGTGGGATCCTTGGTACAGATGCAAAATCTCTGCGTTATTACTTCACGTCCTACTTTAATAACACTAAAGGTTTCTGCAATCAGTCAAGGGGATCGCCACACTTTTGGTGTGACATTTACTTTGTTATTGCACTTATTCTTTTTAGCAGCAGGTGAACCCTTAAGTGGCGACTACACTCACTTGTTTGCCGCTAGCGAAAAACAAGTTTGGGTTGACACAAAAAAACGTGGGACTGAGCGCGACTTAGTTGTAACAAAAGTCGACGATTATGAGAAATGATGACAGAAATATGACGTGTTATGACATTGATAAACTCAGGTGAACACTGATAATGCACGTGTATTTGACAGACGAATCATTCGCATGGCTGATACGTTCCTTTTGATATCACTCCCAGTGCAAAGTGATACTGTAACATACTGATGACTTGATCGATAAGCACACGCCGTGCACGCCTAATAAATCTCGCTTCACTTACAAAAGAACACACACTATGGGTTTCCTCCACGGAGAAGAAGACAAAACAGAGAGCCCCATATACAACAGTAGAGGATTATAGAGAATATAGCCATGTGTGCACATGGGATTGTCGTCTCAAAAGCTGTCCAAGTTCTGTCAGATTCAGCACCCCCAGACACAGAGCTCGTGAACCTAATTTCACCTAATCAGCTTAGTCAATAGCAACCGTTTGCTGTGACTTTGGTAGACATGCAAATAGGGCTTAACTATGTCTATCCTTAATTCCTGAATGTTCAAGTCAAGCGGAAGTCCTCCTTTATCTCTTCAAAAACAAGAGTTCCAATTTGAGAGAGAGAGAGAGAGAGAGAGAGAGAGAGAGAGAGAGAGAGAGAGAGAGAGAGAGAGAGAGAGAGAGAGAGAGAGAGAGAGCGAGGATGAAACTCAATCCGAGAGTTGATTTTTTTGTTTTTTTTCTTGGCCTGGCAAGAAGAGACATCTCTGATTTGAGTGAGGTAGCACAGTGTGCTTTC
The DNA here is from genome assembly GCF_949748355.1 of Melanostigma gelatinosum. NCBI lineage: Eukaryota > Metazoa > Chordata > Actinopteri > Perciformes > Zoarcidae > Melanostigma > Melanostigma gelatinosum. Next base: position 19,644,694 of record NC_136635.1, read on the forward strand.
ATTTCAAACCAACATGGCAAACAAACTCTGACAGATTTGTTCCCCTTTCTTCACTTTTGCTCTTGCTCTCGCTCTCTCTCTCTCAAATTATGGGAAAACACATTGCACAAATATATTAGCATGTCTTGTTGAAACTGCAGCTCACGCACACACACACGCACGCATACATGAAGACACGCATTCTCCAACAACAGATAGTTTATAATAGTGGTGGAAAGCTGCGAGACACTGTTCCGTTTCAATTCACTGATACCAGTAATGGCTTCTTAGCAGCTCCATGAAATCAAGCAGCTGTCATGTCGATGCATCAGCAGTGAGAGGAGGGAGAGCCATCCCCATAAGGACAGAGGCACCGCGCCTTCATGTTTGGCTAAACATCTGCTCCTCTGCACTCCAGCTTTGCAGCAATAAACGGGCAAACAAAAGAGGTGGGAGGTGAAATGATCAGATTTTCCATTTCAAAGCATTTGTTCCGTTTGTTTTCTTTCCCCCCCCCCCCCCCCCCTCACCCCCCACCCCTCATCCTATCCTCTTTCTTGAACTGCTTTACAGGACACAGGGGGAAGAAAGTGGGCTCAAGTTTTAACTGTGAGGGACGGAGCGATTGCAGGAGCTAAAATAACACCTTTTATTTTTGGAAGATGGATGACAGAAATTAAACGAGGTCACCATTTTTCAAGAGTCTCCTGTCTAAACTGTTGCAAACCAGTTGCAAACCAGTGTCTCAGCTCAGTCAGAGGGGGATTAAAGCGGTGCTGGTGCGATGACGAGAGATGCATGTGCGAGTGTACACGTCTTAAACATGTCCATCAGTCATACATCAATTCAACTCTGTGTAAGCAACACGAGTACACCAATAAAGGTTTATTTAAAGGGCAGTAAATGCCTTTTTAATCACATGATTATTTCAAACAACTCTGCCATTCAAAGGATGTCTAATCACTTGTTATTTGGCAGTGACATGCAGATACATTTCATTTTGACTGTTCTTCCCTTAGAATCCTTGGTGATTAATATCTGTCCTTCCCTCCTCCTTCATTCCTTCCTTCCTTCCTTCCTTCCTTCATTCATTCATTCATGCTCAGTTGCAAAGATAAACATAAGGCAGCACTTAGTAAACGTTCAAATCACATTAAACAACATATTCGTTTAAAAATAGCTCAAATGCTTTCGTGTAATTGAGGCTGTGTCACCATGTCCACCTGTCTCTCTCCTAAAACACAATCCGCAGATATCACACTACGTCACTTCATATTTGCTTTTTTTTAAAGCAAACGTCTCGACCACGAACACAAACTGCCTTCAAATAATCATCGCGGACAATCTGCTAACCACCTTTATCTTCCTCCTAAAAACCACAAACGGGACGCGAACCTGCGTCTCAAACTCGTTTTTCTATCAAGTCTAAAACTTTTTGGTAAAACTTGCAACAACAAAAAAAAAAAGACAGAAGCGTGGATCCATTTCCTTTTAAAGTAGCCCGTGTGTTTGTGTGAGAGATAGTTCATGGGGGGGGGTGCTTAGGGGACGAATTTAAAATAACCAAGATGGCGAGAGGCTTGTTGTTTTGGAAGGGGCAGAAAAAAATGGAGGATATTGTAATATACACAAAGGGATGAATTTCAACAACTCGGCCAAGCGGCTGCTAGCTGCGTGCCTCTCGGTTTGAGGAAGCGACCGCGACTGCAGCTCCGCGGCAGGCTGGCCAGCAATAGGACAAGCAAACACGAACAGCTCCAAAAAAAACCTCTGACAAAGATATGAACATTACACCTTACGTCAAAGTTAATCCGAACCGAAAGGAGGACATTTATGTATTTGTCGCTAATTGTTTTATTTTCGCGTCGAGGGACTATTAAACTGGATGGATTTTAACGGACCAGCGGCAGTCCGGCTCCTCGCATGCTGCTTACCGCTTCTCCCCCCTTTGACGGTGACGGCTTTGCGAACACCCAGCACACAATATATACGCCAATCACACGGTTGATATAACAAGAACAAAAAGAAGCAGAACAGACAACACCATAAACCCAGTCAAAAGTTTAATTCCTCAACATTTGTAACAAGTTATCAAAATAAGCGCCGAGCGAACGAGAGAGAAAAAGGGAGAGAGAGGGACACAAAGACGGTTCCCACTATCATGTCACCACTCAGAAGAGGAGGAAGAAGAGGAAAAACACTTCGTTTTTGTGTTAAAGAAAGAGAGAAAACAACTTTACGCGTTTGACTAAATGTACCGCTACCGAAAACACCGACTCGATGAAATCCAGCGTAACACGAGCAACTATCTATTAACCAGTTTACACGAGCTGGAATAAAAGAGAAGAAGCTAAGAAAGTAGAGCCGAAGCCAGCTCTACGCAGCTCATCGCTCGCTCTGAGATGAGGAGCTAAAACAGCGGCGGTGAAATAAAACACTTACCTTTTTTTAGTTTCGACACTTTACTTATTTCCAACGTGTCGCTTTTTTAGTTCAACTGTCACTTCGGGTCGGTCTTCTTCTCGACTCTTTTTTTCCTTGGTCGGTTTTGGTTATGAAAGAGAGGTCGGGGACGAATGATAAAGAAGGGAATTGGGCAGTAATTGAGTCTCGGTGTGTGTGAGTGAGTGAGCGTGTGTGTGTGTTAGTTACTAACAGCAGATTGAAGGAGACTCTTCTCAAGGTTTATTCAGCTCCACTTCAAGGAACCGACCTGACGTCAGCTCAGTACTGCCACACAAAGAAAACTTATTATTTGTGCAGCGGCCGTAGTAAGCGAAGGATACAGTCATTGGCCGTTATTACTTTAAATGCGACGTTGTCATTAAGCACACAGGGACGTAGCGGTAACTTTATTTATCGTGTTGTTAGCGGCGTATTCAAGCACACGGACCTATGTGGCGATTATCGGCCACTAGTGTAAACAAATAACACAATACATATAGGCGGCATTTAAAATAATAATAATAATACAAAAAAAAACATACATTTGTGTTTTTCTCCTATGAAAGACTTGGTATTTTTGGTAACTTTGATCAGTTCTAGCAAATATGTTTTATGTCGATTATGGTTTGAATTTAAGCCTTAAAAGGTGGTTTTACAGAAACTACATCACACTATACCTGCATGCGGTACAGCCTTCAATCCTCGTCATATTTCACACAACAACACTTGATTATGTTTGCTTTATGGATTTATTTGTAATGGAGTTTTATAAATGAAGTTGCATTCATTATTAGTATAACCTGGTACCAGATACTATTTAGCATGTTGCTTGTTAAATGACTTAATCGGTTAAACATCTTGATGGTTTATATTAGAGAAACATGTATGCACAAATCTATCTATCTATCCATCTCCATCTATCCACCTATCCATCTATCTATCTGTCTATCCATCTATCCATCTATCTATTTTTATTTCTCAATACTGAGTCTCTGAAATTCCTCGTGTGCCTCACGATTAACTGACCAAATGATGATCCCTCAGAAGACGATACATGATCAAACAAATACAAATGAGGTCCACACAGGCTCTAATTTAGGAGGCATTTGCCAAACAAAAAGAGAAATGGGACAGATCTGCCACGGGATAGGATCAATACATTGCCTAGCAAAGACAGCCATCTGTGCCTATAATTGTATGCTTTACCTCCTCTTCTGAACACACAATAAGCAACAGGCTGAAAGCAGGCCCTCTGACCCAGACTGGGTTTCCAGACGGGGGAAGATTATTTCATTCAACTGGAAAACAACAAGGGGGTGGGGTGGTGGGGAGCTTTTTTTTTGGAAATGGAGTGGGCAACTGTTCTTATACGCCCCACCCTGTCGAGGATGAGGATGGGTCACAGAGCCAGATCCAACTGGTGTGTGTCTCTCCACATGTCACCCCTGGTTGTATCCATTTCAACGCATATTATACTGAATTAACAAACAGTTCGCTGTTAGTTTATGGACACCTCATAAATCACACGCAAACAATGAACTCGTTGTTAGCGGCGTGATGGAGTGTTGGTTTACAGGCACATTCATATGAATGCTTCATAAACATTATGAATGACCACAAATGTATCCTGTCGCTTCCTCTCTACGCTGTTATGTCACGGCCTCCCAAAAGTGTCACCCTGACGGTTTTGATGTCGCTGCAAGAATTGCAAAGATGTTGCTCAGAAATCATTTTTATGTATAAAAAGAAGAGGGGGGAGGTGGTGGTGGGGTGGGGTCTGATAAAACTTTCATGATCACCCGAGTTTGGTGGATGGACACAGAACCCCTTATTCAGCTAGTGGTGTGCAGTTAAAGCCATTTCATAAGCTTGCTCTCCATGTTCTTTGGTCATTGATTTTCTTCTCTTCCCCTTTCCATTACCTGTTGAGATGGGGGGTTTTGCTCTTCTTCAAACACACACACACACACACACACGCACCATCCTCTCAATCTGTCTCTCTAGCCACTGGCACCCTGGTGTATTTCTCCATCTCCTCCGCCTCTTGTAGCAGGAATGACAGACCATGAGGAATGACAGTGGCTCTGTTTGTCATACAGTAGCAGCAAGAAGCAAGGATTTTTTAATTGCATTGGAGAATCTTCATTAAAGAGAGCACATGGGGGCGGGAATGGGGGAGAGGGCGGCGTCGGGGGGCACTCTGAGCATCGTCATTAGGAGAAGGCACTAGCAGCGTAGAAGGGTGGGCCCTCTTTGCATGCACACTGAGAATGCCTGCCGTACCTCGGTCATTTGTAACATAATAAGTGCCAGCACAATGACTGCAATGCGAGAAAGCACACCACAGGGAAGGGAAGGGGGAAGGGAGACAGCATGTCTGTCTAAAAGAGGGACTTTTTTTGTCTTGATTAGAAAGTATAATGAGCCACTGAAGAAACAGGACACAAAAAAAAAGATCTCTCCTGAGACTGATGGAAAACAAATTAATGTGGTGATTTGGATTTAATTATTATTTTTCTATTAGTCCGCCGTGCAAAGACAGGGACAGCCGTCAGAAGCGAGTAGCTGTGCTTGCATTTATTGATTTTTGCCCAGACACATTCGGGGAATACAGATTCATCTGCTCTCCTCCCCACACAATCCACTGTGTGGGATTCCATTAACACAAGAAGCTTCCAGCAACTCTGAGATGTTTAATTTGAACACCATAAATGGGGCTTAAAATAGTGTTCACACGCAAGAAAAAGTGGCCTAAGGATGTCTTTTCTTTATGCATCGAATTAGGCCTCACTTACTGTTGTGTCCTACATAATAACTTTTACATAAACACCTAATCAATTTAATTAAGACAATGCTCTGCTGTATAGAGTGGAGTAAAGCGCCATTGTTCCCCTCTGCCGCCAACATCTTACACCGCTATGATGGTTGAGTTTAATTTAATCTTTTGTTTTGGATTAATGTAAGAACCCAGCGACCGGACTGTGATTATTCTTCCCATCCATGTAGTGTCTTCTCTTTGCCGCATCCTTTCAATACGTCTTGAACACAATGCCTTGTGAGATGTAATGATTTGCAAAGTCAATGATTTGAGCTGCCTGTGTGATTAAAGCACAAGGGACCAATTTGTGCCAGCTATATGTAGAATATTGGTGATAGTGCTCATGTTCTCCCGCTGAATGTGAAATTCAGCAATTATGCCAGATGAACGCCGTTATCGATTGGTACCCTCCTATCCCCCTTACTGAAAAAGGTTTGCAATAAATGTAATGGCTTCGACTGTGTGGACCCAATAACAGATATTCGGAAGGACGAACTACGCCTAATGGCATTTGTAAATCCATGTGACAGTGAAATATGCATTTATCAGTGACCTTTAACCCCACAGACACTACAGGAAGCAGGGCTCAGGGATGTTACAAGTGTTTTTGCAAACACAAATGATTTTTAGCCGTCCTAATGTCGGCATTATGAATGACTCACTCGTAAAAGGGCATTGCAGGCTGTCAAGCACTAAACGCAAATTGAACAAACTCGACAAAAAGTGATTTGGAGGATCGACTAATAATGTCTTCTGACTAACAAACCCCTGCACGGTCGAAATGAGTGCACTCAGAGAGTGTTTATTGTGGTGAAGGTAACTGAGCAGAACCCTCTGTTGCATGATGTAATACACAGAAGGGAGAAATCATCATAACAGCAGAGTAGTAGAGTGACTCATTCCTTGATGAGGTACATTCACACTGTCATTCAATGAGGAGATGCAGTCTGTGTGCACATGTTGTCAGTGTGTGACCGAGAGAGACAGAGAGAGAGACAGAGAGATGCGGAGAGAGGGAGAGAGAGCATTAGCATGTTCCTTTTCTGGGAATGAGGAGTCATTTGTGCCAGGAAAGTGGAGAAACAAGTCCCGGCCCTACAGTGATGCATCCCTCCATGAAGAATTAGATCACAAATAAATGTCACCCTAACCCGAGTAAAGCCAAACGTCCTTGGATCAAATAAAAACACATCTTTGCCCACGTCAGTGTGTACACACGACACACAAAATGTCAGCAGATTTTCCATTTGCTAAATCTGTGCCTAAGTGCAGGGGTTTAGTGAAGGTAATCAAGTATTTTCCTTCAAGTCCACGCGAATATCAGCCAGGACGAGCCCTGCTGTTAAATACAGTTAACTACTGTACTTGGGACTTATTCAACTTAAAACAAAGTGGCATGACATTTCCCTCATTCATAGGGTTAATGCTGACATAAAAACAAGAAAGGACAAGGGGAACAGGTGCACACAAACACACATAAGAACTGATACAACTAACATTCTGTGACTCTTCTCTGATTCTGCTTTTTTTTCAGACAGATGTGTGGTCGACAGGATGAAGCTGAGGGGATTTCTCAAAAGGAAATGACTTTCACAGTTGAATTTCAAGCTTCAGTGCATTTCTTTATCATAGTTTACATATAACTAGCTCTGATTTGTGTCCACTGGACTTGACAGTGGAGAGTATGCTTTGACAGGTAAGTGACCGTTATCGTTGGTCTTTTACCGTCACTGGGGTGTTGCTGTTTTCCTCTCTTTCTTCTCTGACCCACATAGAAAGCGTGACATGAGTTACATGCTGTAGTGCAGTTGTAACACCAGTTTGTTCTATTTTTCGGTTTCTTCCCACAACATTTGCATGGCCTAAATACACACACATTACCTGAATAATGCATGGTCATTACCAGGAAAATAAGAGACATGATTGTAATTCCATGAGACCACACGTACTTCTATTAATTCACCCACTAGTGCTTTGTAACGCAAAGGTAAGCTACCTTTTATGGGATTCCACTGAAATGCTAATCCGGAGTCTCTCGGCTCAAATTGACAGACATCATTGTTGGCCTAATCAGTCATCAGAGATTTAAACAGTGTTCAGAATCAACAGCCGGAGAGCTCCCTTGTTCTTTTTAAGCACTTACTTTGACAAGTTTGATTTGGCAGCGAGTTCCCCGGAAAATTTGGATCAAAGCACACGGAATACAGTGAAATAGTGTGTTGAAAGTGGAACTCGTAACTAATCTCAAATTAGCCATGCCTTGTGTTACAGGACCAGAATCTTAGTGTGCGCTGACTTCACAGGGACGCACCAAACTCACGTGAGTGTGAATTTGGCCCCTTTAATGATGTGACATTAGCCCTAATTAGGCAGCAACGCCAGGCAACTACAAAAAGGGAAGATATTTAAAAATTAAAAAAAAGACGTAGTCACTGATTTAGATGACAGTTTTGGAGGTGTATTGAGTCTGGCGCTTTAACCTGAAAGACCTGTAAATTCAGAATTGTGCGAGTCATGTTGAAACTGCCAACAGGCTTTCAAAGACTTTTTTGATTGTGAAATGAAGATTGTGAAATTAATCAGTTATTTGTCCATTGTAGAAATCAATGTGTACATGAAGACACTTCTCACATTTTTGTTCTATTGAAACCTAAATTGGTGAAATCAAAAAAAAGCCAAAGGAAATAAGAGCACGGTAAGTGTTTGTGTGTAAGGATTACTGTTTTGACAACATAAAAAGAGGATGATTAAATTAAATTGTGCATCTGAGAGGTTGAGTTTGGTACAAGGAGAGGAGGAAATGAATGTGTTTCATTCCCTTTGAATGTCTCGACTATATTCTCAACACCTGTCAAGGTAATGTACTATTAGTATTGCTGTCACATACATCCGTACCGCAGCTATCAGCAAAACTGAAATAACTACTACATTGATTCGACGTGTATGTTCCATGCCTAAACAATTGTGAAAAGCTGGCTGAGAAACGAGTGGTTTCAGCGCCCACACATGACCACATGTGAAGGAGTTACCTTTTCTAGGTAGAAATAAAAGCACACTGCTCAAACAAATTCAATGTAAAATGAATGCGAATACATTGTTTCTGAATGCTACTTATGGTCTAATTATAGACCTTAAAGTCTCATTTAAATGCAGGAAAAAATGTCCATGCATACCATATGAGCTGTTTTCAGATAGAGCGCGTCGAGACCATCAAAAATCCATCTATTGAACAAGCTTTCATATTTATGTGTTTGAACCTGTTATAAAGCCTATTATAAAATGTATGACAAAAGACCCCCCTGCAGATATAATGTCCACATACATAATGCTGGCCAGCGTTCAAACCCTTTTCAATCAGCGAATGCATAAAATAAGACAAAATTGCAAACACAAAGGTTGTGTTTGGAGAAGCTGGAGCTCCTGTGGCTGAACGGGTTTCATTTAGTGTTGAAAAAAAAGGTGTGATTTTACCAACAAAATTGATTGATTGATGTGCACAGTGTGAGATTCATGAAGCCATGTGAACAACCTCCCCCCCCATCCTTTTACGACATTGGTTACATCTTGAATAATGCCCACGATATTTCAAGGTAAAAATTTGAAGATATATGTAGGAAACAGCAAAAATAATTATAACGTTTTATTCAGTCAGGAATAAGGGCTTCAGTTTTGCTCAATGTAAGTCCTTTACAGAGTCCTTTAATCCCTTGCTTAGAGTAATAACAGCTTGGTTCATCTGCATCGTGAGCTGACATTTGATTGCTGAGTGTTTTGAAGAGCTCCATCCCAAAAAATATATAGAAAACTTTGTGTAGATAAACCTCCTTATGGCGCCCAACAGCACTCAAATCCCCAACTTTCCTTCAGTTTACTGTTGATATTTTAAAACCGAGAACATCAGCAGTGAGCCGAGAGGAATTCCGTGGATTTATAGGTGTTATTGGCCACAATAACAAAATCAGAGAGTGCGTCTTTACTGACCTGTAAACTGGCAACCTCTCAGATCCTCATGGGAGGGAATCCTTTGCAAAAGCAGGCGCACTGGAAACTGCAACAAATAAGCCGAGCAAATCAAAACCACAATACAAATACACAACGTGTTGTCCACGTGCCTTGAGTGACAAAGATGCGGAGCACTGAAGTCAAAAGGTGATAACGTCTGTCCGTCAGCCTGTCACACCTGCATGTTTTGAAAGTTTCGTTATGAATAATAGATTAACCCTGTAGGTGCGATGGTGTCAAACAGAGCATCATCTCCTGGAAATGAAATGCAATTTTGTTGTGAAATAGTGATCTAATTAACTTAATACTAATACAGTGATTCAAGTCTTTATTATGAGCCTTTAGGATAACTATTAGAATTTAAACCAGCTCCACACTTACTCCCCCGGAGCAAATTACTATTCATTTGAAACATGATTGTAAATATGGGTGTTCCTATTAGTGTGACTGTGTGTGTTTGTATTAATAATTAAATGTCTCCATTCATTTATTTGATTGGCAAAATAAATGATTCAACAGACACAGTTCACAGTTCACATCGCACTGGAGAGTTAATACGGCTCAGCAGGACTCGTAATAATAATAATAATACTAAATAAAGCATTAAGCTTTGGAGTTAAGAAGGATATACATGCAGGGATGGAGTAGATATGAGTCCATGTTTGACCAGGAATGAAATATGTACTTGAAATGTTGAATATGTCTTTTATTGCAGCGCTTAATCAATGGCACAAAACAATCAGGACCGTGAGGTTAAGAACACATTCTTTGTCGAATCGCTCCAACGATCATTTCGCTGGAGAGCATCTCAACATAGACCTGAGGGGCTGGTCTTAAGACGGTTTTAGGACCGATGAGAACAGGCCCTGTGTTAATTAATACTGGCAAGCCACTGTTCCTCCTGGGAGCGCGCAGGCAGACATTCTGGCCTGCCCTCAGTGACGCCTGGTCAAAAATAGGGCACCGCGCAGCACAGTAATGATCACAATGGTGACATCATCTCTGCCTTCAATGTGCTCTCCCCTCAGTGCTCATCAGAACAAAGAGCAGCAGGCGATGCAGGGGAGGGAGGCAGATGTCACTTTGTGTCTGGGGAACATTAAGACCAACAAATGTTTCATTGAATCCTTGGAAAAAACACCATTTAGTGGTTGCGATAGGGGTGAAACATTGCTCGGCTAACACAAAGTCACTAATTGCAACAAGTGTGTGACTTTTTTCCAAATTGTCTGCAGCATATTTAAAGGCAACACTGATAGGACTTATATTCGCTGATTGCCCCTATGGTGAGAGAAGAATGTCCACAAATAGCTCACAAGCATTTCGACGGTGCCCCTCAAACATGTGACCCAAAGTGTTAACACATGTGGCCTTGCTTTTTTCACCATTGTTGCTGATCTGTTCATCTGCAGTCCTGTGTTTTGAAGCAGGCCCATACACACTTTGAATATAGCCTAACGACATATTCAAGAGAGCAAAGAATTCCTCATTATTAAAAATAAATAAATACAAACACACTGTCTGCTTAAGTTGCTAAGGGACCATCAGCAACAGTAATATTGCACTGTAAGCACACAACTGAACTCCACACAACTCTTTGGCCACAAGGTTTGTTTTTCTGTAAAACCTTTAAAAAAAAAAAAGTTGATCCCTCAGCGAGGAGGTTTCTGAAAGCAACACGACATAGGAAAAATCCCCCCGGGACAACGATTTACAATCTGTGCTTAGTAAGCTCACTCCACTCTGCTGTGTTGCGTGTTTGTTTCCACGAACCACCTGTTTTATTTTTACGCTGGAAATATCTCAAGGCCTTATAAGCCTGGACGCTCCTTCCTAGAGGTCTCTCTCAGAAGGGCACAGACTCTTGCTCTTTGTGCTCACTGGGACACTGAGCTCGTATTGTAACTCGCCTATAAACCAGCCTTTTGTGGCATTCATGTGTCTTCACAAACAGAGAGCGGGCGGGCGGGAGAGAGCGGGAGGAAGGGAGGCAGAGAGAGGGAGAGGAAGCAGATTCTCAAGACCTGGACAAGCCGTGGGAAAAGAGGGGACTCGTGGAGGGAAAGCAAGAAATGTCTCTGGACATTCCTTTGTGATTACACAGCCCTGCACAAATCCAGGCATTCTTGCAGTTATTCTGTGTCTTAAGGGCTATAGTTGAAGTCAGTTGCACAACCACAGTGTGAACATCAACATCTCTATGTTTTGCCCTTTTTTAAAAATTTAAAGCCATTTGATTTGTTAAAACAGTCCACACTTGAGGTAAAAGTCACCACCATTATTATTTTTTTAATTGTAGCTCTGCACACCAGGAAACTTTGATTGTTTTTACAGTTGGAACAAAGCGCTCAGAGAGGCAGGTATGCGTCTCACATCCACAGCAAGCACATAAACAAGAGGAGTCAGGTAAGAGGAGGGCAAATCTCAGGTTACATGCCCAAGATCTTATGGCTGAAAGAGTGAGAGAGGGTGAGGGGGAGATGCATGTTCTTCCCTTGTCACAGCTAGCATGAATGAGAAACAGCTCCAAGGAATGCTCCATTATCATCCTATCAGCAGCACTGGGGGAGGAGAGCTTGTGGTCTCTCTTCATGTGTCGGAAGGAAGAAGAAGAAGAAGAAGAAGAAGAAGAAGAAGAAGAAGAAGAAGAAGAAGAAGGAGGGGGGACAGTGGAATTGGCCTGCACACCCGCAATTGGTTTGAGCATCCTCCTCCCCAACTCACTAGACCGTGCACTTCCTCATTTGTCGAGGTCGTGCGTCCTTTTTTTTGTCAGTAATTAATCTGCAGCACCTCCCTCCTATATTTATCCTTTTCACTCTCACTTTCTCCTTCACCCCTTGTTCCGCTAGCCTTGGGTACGTTTACACTGGGTTTGATCACCGTTAACACGCGACTAATAATGGATCGCTGGGCCTTCGAAGCGTTACGTTTTAACCAAGCATGATGAGTGTCTCGTTGACCTTCACATTGTTATGCATCTGCTGCGCAACAGTGCTGCCTCTTCGCTCCAAACTGACCTTTCTAATCCCCCAACACACACACACACACACACACACACACACACACACACACACACACACACACACACACACACACACACACACACACACACACACACACACACATTTAACATGAAGTGTGTTACAGATTCAGATGGTAAATTAACTTGACTCAGAACACACTCTTATGAAATAACTAACACATACGAACAAAACGAATAAAAAGTATATGTTCGGGATTATCTTTGATCAATCGAGGTGCACTAAATTAGATGCGAGTTAAAGTATGCACATCGAATGAACGCTGCTAATCCTGCATTTACTGTGATGACGGGATCTGCAAGGCCTTTCAAAAACAATTATTCAAATCAATCTAATTAAACCTGTTGAAATTGGCTTTAATTGCCTCCCCGACTAAACAAACACCAAGTTCTGGCATGCAAATAATAGTGCAGCTCAATTGCCTCTTCCGGGGAAAGTGTGAGCTGCGGCGCCCCTTAGTGGTTGATAGTTTTCTCTGTCTTTTATAATGACGTCAGCCCTGGATTGCACCGTGTATATATCATGCAATCTGTGTGTGTGTGTGTGTGTGTGTGTGTGTGTGTGTGTGTGTGTGTGTGTGTGTGTGTGTGTGTGTGTGTGTGTGTGTGTGTGTGTGTGTGTGTGTCATCATAGAACATATTCAATTATATAGACTTTAATCAGACATACCCTTTGATCAGATATGGCCTTTATAACAGTATACTGTAGAATTACAAGTCTACAGTATACTGTATTTGTAGACTACACTTAGACAGAGAAAGTTCATGAGTTTCCTGATGGAGAACACCAAAGACACTCAAAGCCAAAAAGGAAAAAACAGAGTGAAGAAAAACTGTATTCCGCCTGCAATGGACTTAACAGTCTCCTTCAGAGCCGGGGATAACAGGATTTCCACTCTTTGCAGGCAGAAGTTGACTTCAGAGTTTGCAGAGGTAAATCCTCCCAAGACTCAAAACAAATCCCACCCCATCAAAAAGTGCCTGGCACAGGGAAGGGACCCACCGCAAGCTCTGACATCTGAGAGTGTACTTCTCCAAACACACGTTCAGGTGCTACACAGCACCACTAGCCACTAAATTGCCAAGTTGTCCTGTCCAGAAAGACTCACGCAAGGTTTCGTTTGGTGTGGTAAAGGTAATGTATTTTAGAAAGGGCTTTACACAGAAGAAAACGGTTTGTACACCACCCTACCGCTCTATTTTAAAAGCACCGAGTGTTTGGGTTATGGTGGCTCCACTGCCAACTAAATCACTGTGGGGAACACTTCCATCCTACCACAGCTCTCTGCCACAGGCAAGTACACCTTCATGTGCTTCCCAGCAGAGTGGTGAGTACCTGGAACTGAGAAGGGGCCCTGTCAAGAGCAAATCCCTTTGGAAGCCACCACAACACACCACTCAGGCCTGTGATGGGTCTGAGACGTCCCCCCACCAGGTTAAGGTAGCTCTAGAGCCGAACGGGGCTATTATGTCTGCAGAGGTAGGCGCTTCAGAGACCACGACCATAACCCTTCTCGCGAGAAAGGACCAGGCACAGAAAAAGGACCTTCCACAACCTTCACAACACACCACTCAGGCCTGTGATGGGTCTGAGATGGAGGACACCAACAAGCTCAAGAAGAAAAATTACCTGTTAAAGAAGGTTATCCATAAATTAAGTACCCAACAGAGTGGTGAGTACCCGGAACTGAGAAGGGGCCCTGTCAAGAGGAAATCCCTTTGGAAGCCACCACAGCACCACTCAGGCCTGAGATGGGTCTGAGATGGAAGACACCAACAAGGAAGAAGTGTCAGGAAGAGAAGTCCCATCGCCTCCAGTCCATGATCGACATCCAACACTCCCTGGAGGACCACAAGAAGCCTAAAAGACTCTTTGTGGAAAAGATTCATCCGGTTCTTCAAGTGAGCTGGAGGACAATGAACACACTCATTTTCCAGGCTATCCCACCAACCCTCAACTAAAAAGCCATTCAGAGAGCGCAGACCTTCGCCAAGGCCAAATGCCCAATGCCTCTGTGCCCCTATGCCTCCTCCATGTCACCTCACAGCAAAGCCAGAGAAAGGTCCTGCCCAGACTGTGTTCAATCCCCGGTCTGGACAGGGCCTTTCTCTGTGGATTTTCCTAGTTCCCCATATCTTTCTGTAGGTTTGATTCCTGGTGATCCAGGTTTCCTACCAACACCAATACCAATCCTCAATTCTTATCTACAAATTTCCATAACAAAAACAAATTTGAACTGTATCTGAATCTAAATGCATTTTTATCTATGAATATGTTCATATGTGTTTGAAAACACATAAGTTTCCATACTATTTCACAGGAACGACAGTCATGTTTTTCTAATAAAACATGTTATATAAAACTGTTTTATTCGGTCGACACCATATGTCCTATTTGGTAGACACAAAGTGTATGAAAGCCTGCAGGTATTGTAATCTCTTAATTCTCAGTAGATTCAAAGGGAAAGTCAGTGTGTAATTTTGTGTGTGATAGTGACTGCTATTTGAAAAAATAAAAATCTGGATGAATTTAATAAATGTTCCTCAGATAAACTACATGTGTTTCGGGAAAACCGGAAGAGGAACCTCTGCTCTTAGAATTAGCTGGTCTAAATATTCTACCTGACTTGACATTAAAAATGACCCAGGTTCTGATCATTTCCAAGTAAAGTGGGATCTTCATCAACAGCAACAACATAAACAAACAGCACAAATTATTTCCTATGCAGTCTGCACGTGGCTTTAAATAAGAGAGGCCACTTTAAATTATTTTAGAACCAATAGATGTCCTCCATATGTCACACAACTTAAACTACAAAAAAACATCATCTGGTCTGTAATATGGTCATATCATTTGTTTTGAATGTCGGATCTCTCGCTCCCTTTATCTATCCAACAGACATCTATCACTGACTATCAACCGTTCAATCAAGGCAAAAATGCCTGAAAACAATCAAACACATATTACAAAAACATGATCACATGCAGCCAACAAATCAGTGATTAAAATACAGAACTTGTAATAAAGATTGGCCGATGCACATACTTAAATTATTGACTTGTTTGCAATAACCACGATAGTTCAAATGTATTTGAGGTTATTGATATGATTTGCTGTTCTCGCAACATATTAAACATATTAAAGCGTATGTTTACACTTATCCTCCTAGTAGTGTATAAGAATGCAGACAATTTGGTTTTTATTTACCCTGCATTTGATACATCTCTGAGATGTCCGCTTCCACCCCAATGATGAAGCTGCTCAAAGCATTTAAAACCCTTTTTTCCCCCTGACACAAAGTTACTCTTCACAGACTCGATTGTAAATAGTGTTCAGAAGTAAAAGCTTTCTACTGTAACAAAGCGTGGTCTGATGTTATCGCTCTGCTCAAAATCCTTTATCTTCAGGAGATGTTTTCTGTATTCATGCCTCTCTCAGAAAAAAAGAAAAAATGTATTATTGTGTTATGTATTTGGCATTTGCTCAGCAGTGCTGGAAAGCATGTAAGTAGCTGCAAGCAAAGTTTTCACTTATTAATTTTGACTTGTATTCACAGCGTCCCCCTTGGGGCAGTCATTTTCAAAATGTCAGAATGCCACGATGCACGTCAGATGCATCACATGCCCCAGTTTAGTCAAAAAATCATGAGCGGTGTGTCGGAGATATTACCGGTATATGCAAAAGAAGAAAAAAAAACATAAATTACATTAAACTATCAAGCCAATAACTGCAGTTTCAAACTGCTACAATTTAGATGTTTTAATGGATTCACGCAACATTTTTTACATATACGTGAATAGATCATGGCAGATAAAAGAAACGATACAAACACAATCTAGCGGGATAATATATTCCTTTATCACATTAACTGTATAATTCACTGCACTTTCTCTATTCTCATTGTATCATATCCATCCTCATATGCTGGGTTAATTTCTCCACATCCATGTCTTTGCTACTTGTCACATCAGGATGTTGACAAGTGTGAGGTTTATCAAGCAAGTCTGCCGTAATCATAGTAATCAGATGTCAAACAATGATGGAAATATGTCATTGCTGTACCAGGATGTTCAAGAAATTGTGACTTTCCTTAATTAAACGTTGAATATTTAAGCAGCATTTAATTGAGTTTTACCGTTGGGTAGTTTAGCATGCCTTCTATTTCATAAGACTATCATTTGTTTTATAGCAACATTTTATTTTGTAGGTAAATCTTAATCAGCAAAGTAACTGTCACTAGATGCCAAATGAATCTAGTGTAAAAAAGTACATTTATCTTTCAAATGTTGTCAGTGGAGTAAAATAGCATTAAACAAGTACAAATAAAAACAAAATAAAATTTTATAGATCACACAAACGTCATATGCGGACAGTTTTTTAAAAAATAATTTGTATCTGTTTTATTTCTAATAGTTTAAAATCAGTAATAGCCAACATGTATTTGCTTCTGAGTGCACAGGGGCTTCGACTCTTTTAAGCCATAAGGTGGTGAGACTTTTTTAAGGATTGTACACACGAATGTTCATAAAGCATCTGGTCTGCCTGTGTTTGAGTAGTCTACTGAAGCCTTGCTTTAAAAACAGAAGAAACAAATACAAATTGAAGCACAATATGAAATTGGATTTTTTTTTCTTCTTCTTTTTCAAGTTAGGTGTAATCGGGTTATTCCAGAGCTCACATGTTGTATTTGACAGAGCAGGTTTGTGGGCCTGTATTGGCTTCACACCGTATATTATTGGAGTTGGTGGAATACATTGTAAAACGAGAATGTGATTTACTTTCTTATCTAAGCCTCATTGGGGCGCTGTTTGACTGGGCCTGGGGTTGTTTGGAAGCGTCAAACTCAGTAAGAAGTATAATGTTTGGTTTAATCAGTGGCGTAAATTTGTTTTCTTCTCGGGGTGCATTCATATACTAGTTCTAAATTTCCCTTTTTTTTAAAAAACACGTGGATGAATTGCGTGGATCGTGATATTGAGCCACGAGCAGTCTTTAGACCACGTCAGTAGCTCTGACCATAACGGCATGGACTTGATGGACCTTTAACACAGAATGACTGACGGCTCTCTGGAACACTTGAACACAACACAGCCATGTTAGTGTTGTCAGTAACACCCAGTGGTGGGCCGTCAGGGCCAGCTAAGCCTTCTCTGAATCATAAAGTTATAACTATTTTATAATTTAATAATTTTTCACAAATACACTGTATTTTTTTCCCAACATTAGCTTATTTTCTCATTGCACAGTTCCTGTCTTCCTCTGTTGCTCTGCTTCCAGCCTGCAGCGCTGCTTCCAGCACAGCTTGTTTTAAGGAGAGCTTTTATCCAATCAGATTCAGCCCCGATGTCTCTCTGTAAGGAGAGAGGCCCGATGCCCTCTCGAGCAGGGGTTCTTAACCTTTTTGACCTCGGGGCCTAACCTTTCAAGTACAAAGTGGCCCGGGGCCTATTCAAATATTCACACTGTATTGGTTTAACTAATTGATCTCACTCTTGGTTTGATTTGTATTCAATAACTATATTAAATCCACTTACAGTTTGACAAGCGAAACCCTTGTCAAATAAATGAGATGAGACAATGTGATGATCACAAAGACATTTATTTATCACGTGTATGTAAACCTGCATACACAACAAGAAGCCCAACAGGCTAACAATGCATGGAACACATCAAGCTAATACAAGAACAAATGTAAAGGCTCAAGTCAGGCTTATTAACTCAAAAATAATTAATAATTAGATTTCACTACAGAAAAAAAGAGGGACTCTCAAAAAAACTGAGAAAAAAATGGAAATTTGATAAACAAATAATATGTGGTAATAAAATAAATACATTCAATTCAATTCAATTAATTTTTGTACAGCCCAAAATCACAAATTACAAATTTGCCTCAGAGGGCTTTACAATATGTACACATTTGACATTCTCTTGTCCCGGGACCCTCACATCAGAACAGGAAAAACTCCCCAAAAAAAACCTTTAACGGGGAGGAAAGAGGAAGAAACCTGTGGGAGAGCAATAGAGGAGGGATCCCTCTCCCAGGATGGACAGACGTGCAATGATGTCATGTGTAGAACAGGACAGTGAATTACAACACAGTCAATGTAATTACAGCACATTCAATGTATGACACAACCACGACAGGAGGCAACACCTGGTCCAGGTAAACCCGGATACACAGGAACCTGTGAGGCGAGAAAGCACAGAGACTCTGGTGAAGAAGCAGGTCAATAATGTGCATTAATGGTATCGGTAATATGAAATAGTAATGTGAGTAATAATAAGTGATATTAGCAGTTGGAGTCAGCAGGGCCATGGTAGGACGAAGGACCAGGGTCCAGATGAAACCATGCTCCATGGAAACCTCTGAGGAGAGGAAGCACAAGGACTCCGGGGAAGAGACAAAATGAGTACTGTGCATTAATGGTATCGGTAATAGGATTAATAATGTTAACAATGAAGATCGTAGTAGGTGTCAGCAGGGCCATGGCTGGTTGAAGAACCAGTGTCCAGATAAAACTGCGGTCATCCTGTGAGGCGAGAAAGCACAAATACTCCGGGGAAGAAGTAAAGTTAGTCATGAGCATTAATGGGACATCAATGCATACAGACGGAGGTGAAGAAGAGGAGAGAGGTGCTCAGTGTAGGAAGTCCCCCTGTAGTTTTTGCCTATACCAGTTTGTCCATGGGCTGGTCCAAGGCAAGCCAGAGCCAGCCCTAACTATAAGCACTGTCAAAGAGGAAAGTCTTAAGCCTACTCTTAAATGTGGTGAGTGTGTCTGCCCCCCGGACTGAAACGGGAAGCTGGTTCCACAGAAGAGGAGCTTGATAACTGAAGGCTCTGGCTCCCATCCTACTTTTTAAGACTCTAGGAACCACAAGTAACCCTGAATTAATGGATCGCAGCTCTCTAGTAGGGCAGTATGGTTCTATAAGCTCTTTAAGATATGATGGAGCCTGACCAATTCGGGCTTTGCAGGTAAGTGAAAGGATTTTAAATTCTATTCTAGATTTTACAGGGAGCCAGTGCAGAGAAGCTAATACAGGAGTAATATGATCTCTCCTCTTAGTTCTTGTTAGTACACGAGCTGCAGCATTCTGGATCAGCTGGAGAGATTTAAGAGACTTATTAGAGCAGCCTGAAAATAAGGAATTGCAGTAATCTAGTCTAGAGGTAACAAATGCATGAACTCATTTCTCTGCATCGCTTTGAGACAGGATGTGCCTGATTTTTGAAATATTACGTAGGTGAAAAAAGGCAGTCCTAGAAATAGGTTTTATCTGAGAGTTGAAAGACAAATCCTGATCAAAGGTAACTCCAAGATTCTTGACTGTGCTGCTGGATGCCAGCGCAATGCCATCTAGAGAAACTATATCATTAGATAACTGATTTCGGAGGTGTTCTGGGCCTAGTAGAATAACTTCAGTTGTGTCTGAGTTTAACATCAGGAAGTTGCAGGTCATCCAGGTTTTTATGTCCTTAAGACACGCTTGCAGTTTAGCGAGCTGGTTGGTTTCATCTGGTTTGATCGATATATATAATTGAGTATCATCTGCATAACAATGAAAGTTTATAGAGTGTTTTCTGATAATATTGCCTAAAGGAAGCATATATAAGGTGAACAAGATTGGTCCAAGCACAGAACCTTGTGGAACTCCATAACTGACGTTGGTGAAATAATAATAATAATAACAATACATTTTATTTATATAGCGCTTTTCATGACACTCAAAGACACTTTACATTAAAATCATCATATATAAAAACAATACACTAAAAACAAAGTACACGATAATACTCACACATTAAAAGCAGTTTTGAACAGGTGAGTTTTGATTTGTGATTTGAATGTGGAAAGGTCAGTGCAATCTCTGATGTTTTTGGGGAGAGAGTTCCAGAGGGAGGGTGCAGCTATGGAGAAGGCTCTGTCGCCCCATGTCCGGTGCTTGGTCCTGAGCGGAAGGGACAGGAGGTTGGCATCAGAGGAGCGGAGCCGGCGGGATGGAGTGTGGTGGTGAAGCAGGTCGGTGAGGTAGGAGGGGGCCTGATTGTGGAGGGCTTTGTGAGTGAGGAGAAGGATTTTGTATTGGATCCGTTGTGGGACGGGGAGCCAGTGGAGGTTCTGGAGAACAGGGGTGATGTGGTCACGGGAGCGGGTGTGGGTGAGCAGGCGAGCAGCAGAGTTCTGGATGTACTGGAGTTTATTTAGGATTTTGGATGATGTGCCGTAAAGAATGCTGTTGCAGTAGTCAATTCTGGAGGTGATGAAGGCATGGATCAGAGTTTCAGCAGCAGATGAGGAGAGTGATGGGCGGAGACGGGCGATAAAATAAACAAGTATGCTCACTTTAAAACATATTGGTTGTGGATGAAAACAAAATACATAACACACATGTGACAACACATTGGTGGGCATCACACTCACAACATGTTATCTTTGTGCTTGCTCATGTAGCGCAGACGGACACCAATTCCATACAGCACTAAACAACGAAAATAAACATTATTTTCAATGGAAGGATAACATAATCTATAACTGTAGGATTGTCTGAAAATACCAAACATTATTAGCCTTGCGGTTCTCTACTGAACGCTTAGTCACTCGAAAAGAAGGATTTCACATCCTGCTTCGCTCTTCACGTCCCGCTAACACATTGGTGGGCATCACGCTCGCAACGTGTTATCTTTGTGCTAATCACCATCCGTTGGTTTCCTGGCAGCGGTCACACTCACAGAGTATAATTATCACCATTGCCAGTACAATGACAGCGACGTGGCCAAGAATCTCTCCTGCTTTCAGTAGACCTTTGGCACAGCGAAACCACCAAGAGGCTGGATCCGGCAAGAGGCTCTCTACAGGACAACGTGACATTAGCTGCTGTTCAAGGTATTCAATTTGGACCAAGATGACATCATTGTCATGTTCAGCCAACTTTAGCTGCTGTTCGAGGTCTTTCATTTGGACCACCATCACATCATTGTAATGTCCAGCCAACTTTAGCTGCTGGTCGAGGTCATCATTTCGCGCCGACTCGACATCATTGTCATGTTCAACCACCTGTGGCTGCTGTTCATGGTCATCATTTCGCACCGCATCCAGTAGACCTTTGGCACAGCGAAACCACCAAGAGGCTGGATCCGGCAAGAGGCTGGATCCGGCAAGAGGCTCTCTTCAAGACGGCGTGACATTGGGTGCTGTTCAAGGTATTTAATTTGGACCAACATGACATCGTTGTAATGTCTAGCCAACTTTAGCTGCTGGTCGAGGTCATCATTTCGCGCCGACTAGACATCATTGTCATGTTCAACCACCTTTCGCTGCTGGTCGAGGTCTTCATTTCGCGCCGACTCCACATCATAGTCATGTTCAACCACCTGTGGCTGCTGTTCATGGTCATCATTTCGCGCCGACTCCACATCATAGTCATGTTCAACCACCTGTGGCTGCTGTTCATGGTCATCATTTCGCGCAGACTCCACATCTTTGTCATGTTCAACCACCTGTGGCTGCTGTTCATGGTCATCATTTCGCGCCGACTCGACATCTTTGTCATGTTCAACCACCTGTGGCTGCTGTTCATGGTCATCATTTCGCGCCGACTCCACATCATTGTCATGTTCAACCACCTGTGGCAGCTGTTCATGGTCATC
Source organism: Melanostigma gelatinosum (assembly GCF_949748355.1). Taxonomy (NCBI): domain Eukaryota; kingdom Metazoa; phylum Chordata; class Actinopteri; order Perciformes; family Zoarcidae; genus Melanostigma; species Melanostigma gelatinosum. Next base: position 19,666,634 of record NC_136635.1, read on the forward strand.
ATTTCGCGCCGACTCCACATCTTTGTCATGTTCAACCACCTGTGGCTGCTGTTCATGGTCATCATTTCGCGCCGACTCCACATCTTTGTCATGCTTAGACCTCCTTAGAAGCTTTCTAAGGTTCTTCATTTTTATCTTAAAATGCTGGTCATGTTTAACCACCTGTGGCTGCTGTTCATGGTCATCATTTCGCGCAGACTCCACATCTTTGATCCTCATGACAACAATGCTGTGTGACGTCATTCTATGCGCAAGCTGTGGCCGTTTGGAGACCGATTGCGTCACCGCGGCTGCGACGAGGCTGTCCTATTTAACCACTCCCTCCGGGTCAATGCAAATCACGTGACCGTCTGTGTCCACAGCAGTCAACACGGACGCTATCGCTCCTGGTGTGCTAAAAGCAAAGGAAGATTGAAATCAAAGGTGAGGATGTTTACGCCGATGGCAGTGCATTGTGTTGGGAATGTAAGCAGTGTAAAATGTCGCTTGATACGCAAACTGGTTATCTCAAACCAACACCAGTCAGCGTTTAATTTAGCGCCACTGATTAGTTAACGTAAAATGTCAGGACTTGTTACCGCACAAATGACAAGCTAACCAGCTACCGTAAAGCTGGCGTTACCTGAGATGTCAGCTGCTGGAGCAAACCGCTCTGCCGACAACTAGCCGGAGCTACCGTGTTAGCACACCTAAACAGCGACTATAGGGGTGTTGTTTTCTTTATTAGATGAGGTAGACTAGCGTTAACGTTAGTTTGTAGCTAACCGTCGCATATGAAATGTCAATAATCGTTAGCAAAACAATAGACACGTTAACAGAAACAACGCTAGGGTAAGGATTGATAACAATTCTTCCGATTTAGCGTTAGCTACATGTTATTCGTCTCTTGGTGGTGTTCTGCTAACGCCGACTGTTTACTTGCTAACCAACTAGCTAGCTATAACGTTAGCGCCAACGTTGAAACCTGCAGTTTGGTTGAGACAGTTCGTAAACTATCGATCACGAGAGCAGCTAACATGCTAACGTTGACCTGGTAATGCTTGTTCACATCAAAAACACAAGACGTTACCAAGGTTTTACTTAAAGTCAATGCCTATTAAACTGTCTCTGCTGAGACTTTTAATTTAATTAACGTTATGGTTTCTAGTCTTCATTGCAGGGTGTTTGTATCCCAGGAGACACGACACCTGCTGCTTGTTACATAGAAAATGAACTGCAGCAAAAAGGGACTATTTCTTTCAACGAGTGGTAAACATTTTTTTAACCACACTGACACATTTTAATACATTTCTTTGACTTTGTTGTCTTCTTTAAGACTTACTTCCCGGACTACTCGTGTTTTTGTCTATTGTTTCATTGGTAACGCATTTATGTTTCCCTAAATGTCTTGTATTCTCTTTTGCTTGGTAAAAAGGTTTAAATGTCTGTTATCTGGCCGTATACCGCCGGTCATGTCAGTGTGACAGGCTGCTGGCTCGCTGAGCGATCTTTGGCCACAGGTGCTGTAACTAATGTCCATGGATCCATATCACTACCAGGGAGTAACTCACACTGTACCACCCTATGTGAGCACCGCTCAACTCTTCCTTTCAGGTCCACCGGTGCCTCTGACTTTTAGCAAATACGTCAGGTGCACCAGAATTTCCTTGACTGTGCACTATGTGCTGGATTTAGTAACGCAGCGTAATAATAAATGATCTCGGTGTCTCATAACTGTTACAGAGCACCGTGCTTGCTGAGACACACTGCTCAGAGTCCTGAAGTGTCATGTTCATGTGACAGAGTTCATAGTCTCCAAAGATAGGCGCGGTGATATCAAGTCCAGGAAGCAGCATGGTGGCAAGGTTTTTTGTTTGTTTTGTTTAGACACACGGTCACGTGCACAACAAATCAACAAATCAGACATGCTCACACACGCACACCGCCCCACCGAACTGTTACTAGACGGATCGAGAAGTCGCAGGCTCTTTTATAAAGTCGTTGCTGCAAGGTGTAAACTTCATTGGGTGGGGAATAAAAGATGCGCTTGTGAGCAAGTTTTTTTTTTTTTTTTTTTTTTTTTTTTTTTTTTTTTTTTTTGCTTGTCTCAACCGTTGTGCAATAATTTATTTGGATTTCTCATCTTCAGACGATCCGTGATGGACTCCAGGTCTCGCAGACTTCCCTTTTGTCTGCCCAGCTCAAGGTCCCCCTACACATCCAGTCCCACAGTCCCCTCGTCGTCACTGGGATCCAGCCGGCTGTACAGTAGGGAGACTGTGCTGAACAATGACCGCTTCCCGAGGGTGTCGTCGGCTTACAAGGCGGACCTGGACAACCAGGTAGGCCGACTTCGAGCTTATTGTACAGAAATGGCTGAAGGCTAGGATCCATGGATAGCATCGTTGTTTTATACACGGTGCGCACCCCCGTCTATACATTTGCATACAGTGTAAATAATTCAAATGCACTCCACCGCTCCCTTGGTTTGCTGCATTAGTCTTGGGATCCTGAATAAGGTGCGTCTAGTTTCACATTCAATTCAAATTACATGCTGATTAATACTTTTATTTTTTCGGTGTTCAGGTGTCATCGTAGATTAACACCAGCTTCATTTAATTCAGCCTGGTATGCAAAGGTCTTAGGGTGACTGTCAGCTGGAATAGTGTTGGATAAAACAGTCAAGAGCAACAATAACAACAACTACACTTAAGTCCACATCACCCAACCGTGTGTGTTTTTATTCTATACTTGAGGCTTTACTGCCCTTCTGGTGTTTTCCAGAGAGAGGGTGTTAAAGTAAGCTCGCTTCTCACAGGTTCCCTCGGGCGCATGGTGCAGTAGCTAGCTCCACATATCAGTGGTGCAACAGCAGACACTTTGGAGGTCTTTTTATAGGGCAGCCTAGATTCCTTGGCACATGTTGTGCGTATTTCAGTCCTGCTGCTCGTCAAAGGCCCGTCGGAAAAGATAGTGTTACCGTTGGCCTGGGCCCCGTCTAGTTCCTGTGCTTTCCAGAAGAGTCCAAGCGATCTTGAAAGACTCGTGATTTTAATTATTTCGGGTATACTGGAATGAGCACAGGATGAAGGTATCCTGTGGAAGTTTCTGGTAAACAAACAATTGTGTTTGCGTTCAGTGTTTCTCGCCAAAACACACCAACTTGGTGAATGCATGTCTGTCCAAAGCAGATCTTCTGAATACTTTAAAACCTTTACTTCCCTGTTAAAATCAGCTTGCAGTCTTCTCTCCCGCCCTTCGCTGTGTATCGTTTGCGAGATGCAAATAAAATGCCGAACAATTCATCAGAATGTTGCCCTATAGCTCCTCTTGAGATAACATACAGGAAACGTTAATGCATGTTTGTGTTATATATCTGCCCAGGCACGAGTACCAACTGATGCTACTTGTTCTACCCTCTCTTCCCTTTCTGAAGAGTTCTCGTCTCCTGAGCTCGTCCAGAGACTACAGCAGCTCCGACAGTCGCTCCACCAGCTGGAAGTTGCCCTCCTCTCTGACGTCCTCCAGCCGCTCTTATGATCGCCCGTGGGCTGAATCTTCTCTCAGCAGCAGGACCAAACTGGTACTGAAGCCGAACACTCATCTGTTTATAGCGCCTTGGTCAAATGCACCGTTTAAACTTAGCGGAATGATGTCATTGAAATATAAAAGTGTCATTAAATGTCTGCCTTTTATTTTCCCCAGACTGACACTGAGGGGAGGTTGGGGCTGCGCTCGGGTGTGTTGAACGTCACTGACGACGGCGACTCTAAAAGGGCCAAGTTGTCGTACAGCAACAGAGGACTGTACTCAAGAACGGCCAGCAGCTCCGTTACAGGATCCGCCTATTCCAGCACCGGGCTTAGCAGTGTCAGAGGTACTCCATACCACACCCCCACCGCCCGGCTCCTCGTTGTATTTCCTCATTTTACTTGACTCCTCTGCAGTGGAGAGTCGAGGCGTCTCCAAAGTCAGATGGCTGGGTTTTTTTTTTAACAGTCTTTCAGCTCATGAGCGGTAGAAGCTAACACGGATGGTGTGACGATGTTTATGATTCTTTACAGTAAATACACAGAAATCACTGGGTGTCTTGTGGTCTGTTGGATAGTCTAAATTGGCTTGCAACAACAAGTCAATTTGATGTGGAAAGAGCTAGCAGCTCGTTTGTTTTGGGTTTAGTTGTTGCTTAAATCTTGTTGTCAGTTGTAATCTGGGATTACCACCAGCTACTTGTAAATCCATTACTTAGTTTGTGTGTAAAATCCTTATAGTTTATTATTAAATACAAGCAAACCTCTTAACAGCATGTCTACTCTTCTTCTTCACAGGGACGGGGGAAAAACGGAACGACATTTGCGATTCCTCGCGGAGCTCCTGCGGTCTGCTCTCGCGGTCGTCCTCTTCCTACTCCTCCAATCCGCTGCTGTCCAGGAGAGAGCTAGAGACGAAGATCGAGCCCAGTCTCTCAGGTTTGGGAGAAAGAAGGGTCAGGACTCCTGGATCGGCTTCCTCGTTGTGTAGGCATATTTTGTGATGTAAAACAACCTACCCATAATGCATTGTTACGCATAAGCCAATCTCACGCAAACTGCCCGTCTCTTCCCTCATTCCAGATCACACAGACAGGGTGACCTCCACATATGCGCAGGGAGCTCGGCCTAAAGAGACCACCTACTATCCCTCCTTTTCTTCCTCGTCCTCCTACTCCTCCTCTGCCGCTAGAGAAAGCTCCCTAAATCGCCACCTCTCATCTTCCACCCCCTACCGCTCTTCTCCTCTGGCGCGTGACTTCAGCAGCAGAACCCCGTCCCGCTTCTTGAGCGGCTCGTCCGCCGTCCACTCATCTCAGGAACAGACGAGGATCCCCGACTCCTCCTCAAAGATCTCCTCCCCTTACTCCTCGCACACCCCCAGGTACGCCGCTCCACCGCCCCGACCAGAGGCCGCGCTCCCTCCGAGGCCGCCCCCCGACGGCGCGGAGACAGAGGGCCGCAGTTCCACTCGACGCCTCTTGTCCCGCCTCTTTTCGCGGCGCTCCAGCCAAGACTCTTCCAGCGGGTCCTCCAGCGTCCGCTCCCTCGATGACGACAGCCCGTCAACGGGCGGAGAGTCCGTGGACAGCGACGAGTGGGCCAGGGAGCCCAGTGTGGAGTCAGACACCGGAGGGTCGGAGGCAACCCTGGGTAGCCTCAGGCACCGTAGAGCGGACCTCGCCCCTATTCAGGAGAACAACGATGGCTATCGTAGCGGCCCGGCTCAGGCGAGAACGGCCTCGTCGAGAGAGCCTGGCGTCGGCAGTAGTAATAACTGCAGCAGCGGAGGAGGAGGAGGCAGCTACTCCTGGCTGTCCTCCTCCCTCCGTGGCCGCTGCCCTCCCCTCCTCTCTCGCCTCAGAAGACACACTCAGGGCGGGAATGCGCACCCTGCCGCAGGCTTAGAAGAAGGCCACAGCCGTCCGCAGCACTTACTGAGAAGGTGGGATGACCTCGAGCATAAAGCTACGCAGGAAGATGATGATGACGATGAGGAGGAGGAGGAAGATGAAGGAGCGGTTGGTTTAGAGGTCTTCGGCGCAGGTCTTCCCTGCCGTCTCGAGGATGAGCCGTTGCTTGAAGAACTTGAACTTGAAGATGCCTTGGCCGCATTTCCGCCATGCCGCAGAGTCGGAGTATACGACAACATTTTAGGGTCCGTGGGTCCGTCGGGTGCTGCTGAGAGCCAGCTGGAGAAACCCGCTTCCAGCCCGGATCAGGAGAAGCTGCGCATGATCAAGGAGAGGTAATGGACTGGACTCCCACATATGCAGCACTGTGGAAGCCCTGTATCAAACGTAGAAGTAAATGTTCTCGGTTTTCCTGCTACAGACTGCTGCTGGAGGACTCTGACGATGAAGAAGGCGACCTGTGCCGAATCTGCCAGATGGGGCAGGAATCTGCCTCCAACCCTCTGATTCAGCCTTGCCGCTGCACAGGCAGTCTTCTCTACGTCCACCAGGACTGCATCAAGAGGTGGCTCCGCTCCAAGATTGGCTCAGGTAAATGCCGACCGTCACCTGGCTGCAGCCTACACCCAAACCACGTCCTGCCAACCAAGTCCGTGTTTTTGTCCTGTTTGTTTTTTTTCTCTTTTAGGCACAAACCTTGAGGCCATCACCACATGTGAACTGTGCAAGGAGAAACTGCGTTTGAACATAGACAACTTTGACATTCAGGAGTTATACAGGACCCACGTGCAAGTAAGTCACTGTTTTACTTCTTATTTAAAATAAATGACAGCACTCCATACAATCTGACTGAATGAATGGAAATGCATAGATGTAGGTGCTTCCATGCCGGGCTCGACGGCTCACTGAATGGTTTGAGTGAGAGAATCATGTGAGTAAAATGCAACTTTTAGTCTCTATGCCAAGCGGCTTTGAAACCGTTATGGAGGCTCCTGTTGGTCTTCTCCTTTTTACTTTGCCAACCATGTATGCACTGTACTCTGCATTCTGGATGAAAACCGTGCAGTCTAACTGAAAGTTGTTTCTCTTGCTTCACAGTCAGAATACGACGAGTTCATCAGCAGCGGTCTTTATCTGGTGGTGCTGCTGCATTTCTGTGAGCAGAGGTTCTCCGATGTGCTGGGAGCAGTCGATGCTGCTGGGGTGAGAGCACACACACACACTCTCGGACTAGATCTACCCTTATTGCTAATTCAGCGCTGCAGTTAAACATATAATTGTCTGAAAGAGACACTTCAGAGTCGGTCTGTCAGACTTTATTTGAGTATACGGGCAGTGGCGGAGCCAGAGAAGTTTATTTTCCTGGTATTATGGGGGGGGGGGGGGGCTCGACTTTTCAGTGAGGGGGCTCTGAGGTTCTCATTAATGTGCCGGTTGCTAAGGTTTCATTTTCTACTTAAACACACGCGCTCGCAGTAGCCCACCCGCTCCGCCAGTTACAAAGTAATTTTGTGTTAACACAATGTGAGATATTCAGCTCAAGAGATGTAAGGTTAACGTAAACTTTTAAACAATAATGCTGGCACACAAGCAGCAGACACAGGTTTGTGAGTGTGTGTGTATACTCGTGTTTCTTTCTTACACTTTAAACTACCGACACTGAATTTACGGTAATAGTGATTTACACAAACTGTTTAAATGACTTACTGTGCACGAATGCAAATCTTGAAAAGGGAAACTGCTTCCTCCTCTCACCCAGTTGTTCAACCTGGTGAGAATTCTTCACGACCACATGGACAATCTGGAAAGTATGTTTCTCAACTTGCTCTTCCATTCTTATGTGTTTGTCGAAAGGCAGTCCTGCTTTGCTGCAAGCAATGCTTTCGTGTGTAACTCGTGTTTAAAGCTGCAGCACACTGTACATCACTCACTTATTGTATTCATCATCCGGCTGTATGATCTGACTTGATGTGTCTGGGTTGCAGTTCCTCATGAAAGTGACGAGGAGCTACAAGACAACAGACCGTCTATTGAGTTCTCTGACCTGGACGACGATCTTGAAGAGGAGTACTAGTTTTGTGGTGGCTTGAGGGTAAAAAATAAATAAAAAGTGGGTCACTCCATGCCATATGGTAGCTCACCCAGTTTTCACGTTCATCTGAAATGCAACGGCAGTGAGAAATGCCGAGTGCGCGGGACATGTCTGGCTCTTGGTTGCCGGTGGCTTTTGCAGGATATGCAAACTCTAAATGAACCAGAGCGTAAATAATTAGTTGGTTGACGCCATTGTATTTCTGTTTCCGTGAGAGTGCACGTTATTCAATTACAATTAAATAAAAGATGCAAGTCTTTCTAAACCACAAGTGCTTTAATGTTTAAATAAAAAGGTAAGAATTGAAATGGCAACAGTGACGAGTGCCAGTTTGTGATGATAAAAAGGATGCGTTTGGGAGAGAATATTAAAAGTGATTATTTCCTTTCACTGTTTTCCTCCAACTTTTCCCACTGAATATGTTGAAAGAAAAGATGAACTTCACCCACTCAAACAAATGTTCTTCATCTCTGTTTCAGTGTTTGAAATGCTTTGTCTGTTCAAATCTATTTTAATGCCTTTTGAAAATAAAGATCGAATGCAAACTGCCTCTTCTGCTCTGGCCATTTTTATATTTATCATTTATTATATCTTCTGTTATCTATGCATGTTGCAGGCACACTAGTTAACAAGGTGCTTGTTAGTCACGCGGGCTCGCTACTGATGACGGTTGAACCTCTGCTCTATTCTTTTAACTGGAGATAAATTGCTGCACACAAGTAAGAAGTCTCCACACTTGTAAGGTGCCGACATATTGGCGCCTCTAAATGAGACGTTTCACACCTGCGAGTGAGTCCGATTTGTTCAGCGGTGAAACAAAATGGCAGCCAAGTGCAATTATCACACTGCCTCTAAATGTGTTTAATGGGGATACCCCTGTAATATCCACCCCAAAACATTTTCATGCTAATTTAAATATTGTACAGTGATGTGTAATCTAGACATAATGCAGGTGAATAATGGGAAAAACTTGAGACGCTGACAGCAACGGTGGTCTGAACCGCTGGAATCCGTAAATAAGTTGTCATATGTCCATATACAAATCAGTGGATCCACCGTTCCAGTGGTCTCAATATTTGTAAATCTGTTAAATATTTGCGAGAATTTTTCCACTTAAAATTACATCTCAAAATGACTGTCATTCAATGATGGGGAAATAGGCCCTTTTCACAGCAGCCACTTTGACATGTCATAGCAGGGTTACAACAGGTGTAATTGATCAAAATCATACCGTTCTATTAAGTGTGTCTATGCCATTCCAGTGAGCCAGCATGCACAATACCAGGGCCTTGTAAGCCTAGTAGTATGGAACAGTCAATGGAAGTTGTTTTGCGACAGCGCGAGTCGACGCAACCTCGAGAGACACTTGAGCATTGAGCCATAACTGGCCATCCAAAATATTTCGCAGAATGCAAGATTAGCCGTGGACAGACGCAGAGATGCACACTCACTCACGTACACGCTGGCATGATTACATGATCACCTGGCGTAGATAATAAATACAAATGAAATAATTACAGTGGAAAAAAGGGAAAACGACACGTCTTTGAAGACAGGAAATTTATTTGGAAGGAAACTGTACCTGATTTGAGCTCAGAGATCTGCTTAAGAGTGGTGGTGAAATAAAAAAACAACCCACAGACATTTGGTTTACAATTGATATGAATGGGTTAACAAGCCGTACTGAGGCAGTTCGACAAAGTGAAAGGAAAGCTCAGGCTTTTGACATTCAAAGAACTCAGAGCATCTTTGGTTCATTCTCAGTTATAAAACATATTTACAAAGCATTCACAGCAAAGGCCAGTGCAAACTGAACATCTCTAAAAACTCTCCAAACCTCATTGTGCTTAAATATAGTAGGAACTGTAGCTCCACGACATGTTAAAGTGCGTTCTTGCTCAGTAGTTAAGTGCATAGGAAAGTCAGATCTACATCAACAGACAAGTTATACAAACAAAACAACATGTGGCTAAGACAGTGTCCTACACTTTTAAAACTAAGCAGCAGGACTAAAATATCAGATTCTTCTCTGGCATTATTCATGTATTGACAACTAAAACATCTTAGTAGGTGTTAATACGTTGAGTGGAACTGAAAATCACCTCATCCAGTGGCTTAAACCTATTTCTCCTGAAGTAATGTTAACAGGTAGTCAGTGAGATTCTCATCAATGACAAATGTTTTCTTCTTATTTAAAACAGTCCAACTAAAAATGAAAATGTATTTTCTTGATCCGAGTGCAATCTCTCTCAATCCAGATGGTTTTAATGTGATTTGCTGAAGTTTAGTCTTTAGTTTCTTCCTTTTGCTTGGGGCCATGTGTGGAGCTCTGAAGCTGTTCATCGTGAGGCACATACAACACTCAAGTCAAATGAAAACAGATCTTACTGTGTAGTCAGCTGGACTGGTCTTAATGTATCGATTCATTGTTACCACATGGAAATCAAATCTTCTTAAGTTGAAAAATAAAATCGCATGAGTAATGACACAGACCGTATAAGCTGATAAATGCACGTTATGCTTCTGATCGTTTGGAGCCACGCATACATCAGTGCAATTGAACCCGTTTTAAGGCTGAAAGGGAGTGTTGTGTCGCCTTGAATATTTATGTAAATCAATTTAAATTCTTTTTACAATTTAAAAAAAACAATAAAAAAAGTCATCCCACCAATGTCAATGATCAACATTTACCAGAGAGCATCAGTCCAAGTATTTACATTCGGTATAACAAAAGGACTCGATCTAAAATAACCCAAATTAAGAAACAATTGGCAGAATTTCTAAATTCTCACAATATTTACAGTTTTAAACATAATTGTAGAACGTCTGCAGGCTTAAGCGGCATAAATAAATAATTTAAGAAAAGGGGAAGGCTGCTCTTGCTCAAAAGCACTAAAATGCACGCAAGGCACATCAATACTCCCTGAGGCCGATTCCTTAAGCAAGCTCAGTCAGCGTCCGTTATAATACTGGTGGCGTCTGCGTCGTCAAGGGTCCTCTTGTAGCGTACGGTGGAGGAGAAGCGGCCTCCTCTCTTCTTATAGACGATGAAGCCGACGACTGCCACGAGAGCGAGGACGACCACGAGGAAGAGACCCAACGCCACAGGAGAGCCTCCAGACTCTGAGCACGCAAAAAGTGAAGAGACAGGGAGTGAACAGTCGGTGTGTAGAGGTTTTTGGTCCCATTAAACAAGATGTCATCATGTTTGAGTTCATACAGCTTTTATTTGAGTTCATACTCTGTCAGAAAGACAAACTAAAGAAACGTGTAAAACCTCTACTGTTGTCAGTGAAGTTACATCACGTTTAGAGAAGCTGGAGATTCACTGAAAAACACTCTTATTCTATTTCTTGCTGAGTGAAATGAGAAAATTGATGTCACTCTGATGCCTATAACTAGGTAAATATGACGTAGCAGCCAGATAGCTGAGCTTAGCACAAATACTAGAAACAGTGGGGCACAGCGAGCCAGTTTTTCTCTAAAGCTCACTAATCAACACATTATATCTTGTTTGTTTAATCCTTACAAAAACTGAAGTGTAAAAATGACAATTAGACGTTTTAAGGGTGATTATGTGCCGGACTATTTCTCACCCGGGACCAGCAAACTTCCTGGAGTGTCTGCCAAATGTTTACCTTCAGACAGAGCCCGGCTAGCCATCTACCCCTTTCTAGTCGTCGTGCTAAGCTATGCTAACCGACAATCGTCTCATCTAACTCTGGGCAAGAGAGCGAATACGCACATTTCCCAAATTGTGTAAAATCTTCCTTCAGTGCAGTTGTGATACTCACTTGCTCCGATTTGGCAGACAACACGGCTGTGGCTTGCCTTGCAGCTGACAAGTTTCCAGCTTCCCTCATCTCCCGCCATCATGACGGCACAGTGGGGGCCAGACTTCTTCCCAGTAACCAGGGCCTCAGACTTCCAGTTAGAGTAGGCCAGGGCCGAGCCATCCTGCCAGGATACAGGCTTACCTGAGAGGGAGAACCAGGAGACAATCAGTGGCGAAAGGGAGGAGCACTACCATCGCTGTGTAACAAATAAATAATAAATAATGTGTTTCTAAATACCTGACTTAGTAAACGCACAGATTTATGAAAACAACATTCTTTGGTTTGGCCACTTGGAGCAACAGAACTGAACATACTGATGTAATCACCATTTATTTGTATTTCCATTTCTTCCTTTGTTTTCTTCACATGTAAACAGAAGGTTCAACCACCAGGAATCAGCTGTCAATCCCAAATTCAATTTGATCTCTTTCCTCAGAACACTTGGCTAAATCCTATAAAATGTTTCCTGTTGCTGTAAACATTGAATAAAAACAAGCCTGTATCGTCAATTATCATCACAAACAAACAAAAGAAGCTTGTTTTTCATCTACAAGTCAAACTCTGGAATTATATAGACGAATATAATCATGATTTGAAATGTCTGAAAAGTGCAGATTGGAACTTGTCGTGTTACCGAAATCCTAAACAATGTTTCACTGCCCTGCTTCCATTTCAAAGTGTTTACCTTCAGTATCGACCTCCACGCCGAGCCACACGCGACTGGTGATGAGCGGGTCATCGAACAGGTACTTTGACACAAAGTCGTTCTCTTCTTTGGTTTTTAAGGTCAGTAGTTGAGCATCTGTCAGCAGAAAAACAAACAAAAAAAAAGCAAACTGGTGGACTACAGTTGCCTCAGATGAATACTGATTCCAACCCTTCATACACCAAACACGGACTCACCCATGCTCTGACAGATGCTGCCGGCCTGCTCCATGCTGTACGCGCTGAAGTTGTAGAAGCTCATGTCGAAGGCGTAGCAGTGCTCGTGGTGCTGCACCCACTTGGACACGCCGGTGCTCTGAGGGCAGCGATTGGCCGCTGGGGCCACCTGCATTCTGGCTCCTGATTCATGACAACACAGATACAAGGTGGACGACGGCCAATGTGCCACTACAGCATGAAATGAAGTCGCAAGTAGATGCATGACGCCGTGATGTACAAAGTGATTCAGTGGTGCGAGAGCAATGTGGTTCTGTAGATAAAACAAGGCGATGTCTTACTCTGGGAGGCGGTGGTGATGGTGGTGGTGTAGCAGATGGCTCCGTCCAACAACGTATTGCAGCCGGTCTTCACCCAGGCTCCAGCGGGGGTGACGTAGACACAGCTGGCCTCTAGTTTGTCCGAGCCGGAGTCAGAGATGGTGGCTTTGTAGTCAAATCTCGTTCCATCGGACCACTCGAAGTCTGAGTCACTAGCCTGCACCGGGAGGAGGGAGGGAGAGGGACAGAGAGGGGCCGTTTTGAGCAACAGAAAGAAATCCATATGCACTTGCCCGGAAAACATTTTTTTGCATCTTACATCCTGGTTCGATAGGCCAATCCAGAGCAGGAAGCCGTCCGTCTTGGCAATGAGCTTCACGTGTGCATTGTGCTGGATGTCGTGGACGCTTGCCAGGTGGCCTCCCCTCTGACCGCACTCTTCCAGAGCCTGGTGCCAACTCACTTTTTTGGTCACAATCTCGTAGCTTAAGTTGCCGTAATGTTGGAAATCCTTGGACGACAGGTTGTACTCCTGCTTTGGTTCTTTGGAGCGAAGGATAACAAAACGTGAGATCGTTTTTTTATTTTGTTTTTGAGCGCGGTGCATTTTTCAACAGAATGACACAGAAATGTGAATCATCAAGTGCGATGCACCAACCGTTGTCCAGTTTGCAGGTCACAATGCTCATTTGCTTGAACTCTGCAAATAGGTTTGGGTTCGAGATGAGGAGCCAGTTGCCGTCACCGGTGAGACCAGCCATGAATGGTCCGTCTCCATCTGGTCTGCCATTTGCCCAGTTGGAATATTGAACATTTGTGCCGTCATACCACTTCATCAGGTTATCTACAGCAGAACAGAATTAGCACACACACAGAACCAGTATCAGTGTCGATATGCACAGGCTTAAAAATTGACATAGATGTCTGTGAAAGTATGTACCGTTGTCATCGTTGAACAGCCCCAGCCATACAAATTGGACCAGGTTTTGAAACGGTATGAGTTGCTGCTTAATAAACTCGTTCTCCTCTGAATTTCGGATGGTCAGGATGTCTGCATTTGCATCTGAAACATAAACGCTTAATCATCGGTCTGTTGTTGAAAGATTCATAAGCAAACCAACATGACACGACAACATGTGCCCAGTGTTGTGACATTCTTACGTAGCGTCTTGCAGGTATCCTGAATTTGTCCTTGGTCAAACTGGTCCCATCTGGTGGAGACCAGCTTGAAGGAGTAGCAGTTGTTCTTGAAGGGGATCCAGTTTGGACCATTAATCTTATGGGGGCACTTGACCGCAACATCCTCTGGTGTGACGATGATCTCTACTGTAATCCGTAAATTTACATTTTAGTTTCTAAAGATTAGCGTTTGCAAGAATACGGGCGCATGCCAACAGAGAAGAGATGAGATTGTAAATGTAGATGAAACCAACCACGAGACAAAAAAAATGAAAAGGATGTACAACACAGAGAAGAATGCTTATTTAGAGTACGATTTAAGACACGTGGTGACCGAGCCTTTGAGGCAGTGGCGCCGAGGCTCTGGAATGCTCTGCCTGCAACTCTACGCCTCGCAGATACTGTGAATACTTTTAAGAACCAGCTCAAAACCCACCTTTTTAGGCTGGCGTTTGAGTAAAAACCCATGTCCTAGACCTGCTCTTAAAATATGTTTTAATTTAAATTTAATTCAATTCAATTCAATTCAATTCATTTAATTTAATTTAATTTAATTTCATTATGTAATTTATTGAACCTAGGGTCACATTGTGGTTTTTTTTGTTTTTAAATTTCTGCTGTTAAGCACTTTGTGATGTCATGTCTGTGAAAAGCGCTCTATAAATAAATTTCATTCAAATTTCATTCATTCATTATGTTGAAGTTAGGAAGTCTGCAAGGATTTAAAATAGTTTCAATGTTGACAGAATGAGTGGATACATTTTAAAGATTAAATTAATAAAGAACGATGGTGACAAAAAGTGATTGGAAAAAAGAAATCTGAACCGCTACTCGTATTATTTCACATCATAAAAATGAATAAAGGGTTTCTTTTTTTTTTCTGTAAAACTGTATTCATAACAGAAAACGTGGAACATTCCAGAGCTTCGATTTTATAGACTTACAACTTGATTACAATGGCCAGATCGTGCTTGTGCTTTGTATCGACAGCCAGGCCAAACAGGGAAGCCGTAGCTTTGCATTCAATGTTTCTGCTGGCATCGCCGTAAACCCTTTAAGCCCTTTAAGCCCTGATGTTTCATACACCACCACTCGCAGGCATTCGCTCTATACGAGGAGGTGAAACAGCCGTCTGCGCCGAGCAGTCCGTACCATGTGGTTTGTGGCAGATAGCGCCTCCCAGCTCCTCCTCACACTCTTCGGCTTTCCAGAAGCCGTCGGTGTCCAGGTAGACGCACGAGCCACTGGTGGCGTCGGAAGACCAGCGGCTGAAAACAGTGTGACTGTGGTCGGTCCAACGGTAGTGGATCCCGTCCTGTGCACAAAACCCAAAGAAAATATTCCAAAAGAAGTATCTCGCAAAAGCAGTGCATTCGAATAAAGGCAGCCCTGCCGTGGCACACTTACGTCTTCGCTGAAGAGGCCGATCCACATGGGCTTGCGTGCGCGGCTCACGTGCACGGAGAGGGTGGCTTGCAGGAAGGTGTCGGCCACGCTTGCCAGGTCCATTTTGTTGCTCCTGCACTGCTCTAAGGCCTCGAACCAGGTGAGGTTTTTGTTGAGTATCAAGATGGTGTGGTTGTTCACCTTGAAGCTCTTTGTGGGGACGCGGGGCTCCTCTAGCTTATCTGAAATGAGTAAACCTTGTGTTTTAAGAACATCATGTCACGTGAGAAGTATTTATCTGGGCACTTTATGCCTTTTATTAGAGAGATTACAGGAGAGAGATTAGGGGCGAGAGCATCATTTAAGCATAAGCTTGATTAAGTGAGAGAAATCTGTACAATAAAGTAGTATTCAGTGCGGGAGGTGGTGATTTACCTGCATAGTGTTGGCAAAAGGCCAAATTTTTAAATTGTGTGCAGGACGAATAGTCCCAGGTACCCAGCATGGCAGAATTGGGGTTATTGATCAAAAACACACACAAATCCCGACTGTCCAGATCCCATGTCTGTCAAGCAAGAACACAAAAGTACAGACAAAAATGACATTGTGAATTAAAATGTGGTTAAGACACCAAAAGGCTTTCTCCTACTTTCTTCACACATCTCTCTGAAAGACCTGTAAACAGACAGATGTGTCTCCATTTCAAAAGGGCAGTGAAGGAAAGGAGAACTTACGTTGACTTTTATGTCCCTGTGCATGCCCAGAACCAGGGGGTTAATATTGACGTAGTTAACTGGGGACTGGTCCACCCATTCCGGGTTGCCATGCTTGATTTTCAGACCAATCCATATACTGTCCATGTTTCTCATGCTCGGCAAAATGGTGGTGATGAAGTCTGAAACACACAATTACGGTGCAACAATGACTTGTGTTCAATAGACCATGCGTTTGGACTCTGAGCAACTATCATTTCTTTAGTTGACCGGCTCACATATGAACATTATCAAACATAAAAATATATATTTTACAACAGTTAACAGTGCGTTTGACATCATCGGAGTCATATTGGGCATATTATTAACCTTACCCGTCAAACATAGAGCTAGAACTATAGCCGCCCTCACCTTGCTCCGCCTGATCGGATATAGTGACCAGGGTTCCTCTCACCGACTGGCAATCGTCATTGGCATACTTGAAGGACACAGGCTTCATGCTCGTCATCAATGTGTAGCACTAAAAAAAAGAAGAAGAAACTCCCAAGTTAAATAAAATACACAAAGAGATAAACAATTGGCAGATGCCAAGCTAAATAGTTTGAATGCTACTCCACCCATTTTAACAATTGTTTTTGCATTTGCAACCAACCTAAGTGAGCAATGTGAGAAGAGTTTGATATTCAAAATGTCACTCGGGCAGTAAATATGAATTATATAAACCATAGTTCTTCAAATCCGCTGCCATTTGAAGTTCTTCGACTGCAGCTGTGATGGAAATATCTCAGAAGGAGATCGTCTATGTTGGGCCGTGATTTTGTGGTTGGTGTTAAAGAGCTTCCAGGAGGACTTTCCTTTCAAAGTATGGATGCATTATCATTCAATTATCTCCAACTTTGAACAGTGATTCTGTCTTATTTTAGCGTTGAAGTACACGACCATAAGGACAGTAGTGGATCGGTTTTTTTAGTCTCTTAAAGTGTCGTTGCTGCTGAGCGATCAGACCTTATTTCTGAAGGCCAGAGAGCCATTTCCACAGGGCAGTCCTCCAGGCTGAGGCTCCAGAGGGTTTATCTCCACTGACGTGATGTTGTGTCTCTCGCACACGAAGGACAATTGCTGACGGCAACTGCGCTCATGCTCTGCAAGTTGACATTACGACAGCAAAATGTGTGGATTAGTAAAAGAGACCACGAGCACGATAATGAAATCAAATCAAGTAACAGGATTAAAGCCAGATTGGTTCTTATAAATATTACCTTACTGTTTTACGCTACCGATAACCTTTAAATATTTGAAATGAACAGCTTATAGCTTTACAACCTCTGAAAACTTGGTTTAAAATCTGAAGATTTTCCCTTGAAGGTTAAATATTCATCAGCATTTTGTTCTCACATAGAAGCAGATTGAGAGAAAAGGTTTTCTGGGCCTTTAGATTCATCTGAACCAGGTTTTTATTCAAGTTTCATATTGGCCAAGAAAACAAAGAAATGAGGCTTATTTCAAACTGAAGCCAAATATATAATTAAACTGATTTGAGCTGAAGTCGTTTTCTATCCAATGTGGTAAGTTAAGAAATGTCCGTAACCACACTCGGCTGTAAAGAAACACCGTGACGTTTGCTCACCTGGAAAGAAGTTTTCAGGACTGATGGAGGAGCATCTGCCCAGGAAAGCTGAATGGTAAAAGTACATCTGGGTGTACCTAGAACATACAGTGTTTCAGTCAACATCACACTGTTTGTACAACATGAGCTGTATGTGTGTGGAACTGTACTGGCTTACGACATGGGGAATATCCGTCCAGGCTCTCTCAAGTCGACCCACCAGCTTTGCGTGGGAGAGCTGGACATCTGTTCAAAACACGCAAGCAAAAGCACCACATAATAAAATAATAAACTTTATTAGCTCTTGTCTTAAACAGAGTTTCTAAAATACTTCATACAAAAAAAAATAAATAAAACTTCTCAGGCAGTGATCACGAGTACAGCCGTCAAGCAGGCAAGAAACTACGAACAATAAAAAATAAATCAATTGATGTGGAAATACTCGGCTGTAGTTCTCTTGAGCTCTCCAGAGATTGTGTATTGCACTTCCATCACAAGAGTACGGTCAAAATTCATGCAGAGATGTTCAGTTAATGTCATTAAGATGAAGAGATTAGGGTTTTTTTTGTGGTTAGTTTGGGGGCAGAACTTTGTTCTACTTTATTTTGACTGCTTCCAGCTGTTTTCTCATGAAAGATTGTCAGCTTCCCATGACCAGATGAAAAAGGAAGGAATTTCCCGGTCACCAGGCTCTGCCAATCAAGTACGGATGGAGAAAGAAAAGGGGTAAACAGGGTAACCGCAAAAAAAGAGAGAACAGGAAGACAAGTTTTCACCCTTTTTCCTTTTTAACTGCACAGGCATATTTATGAACTTTAATGCGCCCCAGTTAATTGGCCCTTAATGCACACACAGTTGAATTCATTGAACAAGGCGGTATTATAGGGAAAGGCCCTTTGGCCCGATGACTTCTTTTTCTGGGGACAGACAGGAGGCCTGGATTCTGAGACCGGGGAGTCCCGATAGGAAAGGTAGGAAGCGGCGTGCCCATTTACAATTTTGTAAGTCATCGGAAGCACCTTAAAGTCTGATCTGACATGGATAGGTAGGTAGCCAATGGAGAGAAGCTTAAACTGGTGTAATATGCTCACATTTTCTAGTCTTAGTTAAGTTTGTGAACCATGAGAAGACTTTCAGCACTACTGCCGGCTGTAAAAGTTTAAAAAATACCAACAATGTCTGAGAAATGTGGAACATTGGAAGCTTTGAATGGAGTCTCAAGCTGAAAGTATAGATAAGTAGAGAAAAGCCTGAAAGTGCCCACGTCCTGAGTGCTTGTGTGGTCTGAGTGTCTCACTGCACTAAGTAGCTCATCTCGATCAGCTGTGGCTCATCCAGCTGCTCCGTCAGACAGTCAGTCTCATAAAGATGGAGCTGAGGCGCACCCCTTACAATCCTGTTTCCCAGTTAAACACTAACTCACGTCGCTTACATTTATTGCTCTGTATTTTGGAATTTCTATTGAAGATAATCTTTTCTTGTTACTTGAAGCAGCTAAGCTAAATATATATATTTTTTAAAAGCAGCATTCGAACAAGTCCATCATGGTTTGACCACTTACGTTCTTCAGCTGCTGGTGGATCTGTCTGGCAGCAGTCGAGCTGAGTGGTGCAGCCAGTTTGCTGCCGTTCATACTGCAAAAGAGCGTTGCCTCCTCAAAAGTTAGCTGCGGCTCCTGAACGAACCAAAACTCTGCTCCGTCTATGAAGATAGAGCTCTCATGGTGTGCACCTGCAAAGCATGAAGAGTCATTCTATTAGCAGATCATCTGGGAATAAAAAAAAGAAATTCAGGCCATTCGATTTGAACACAGAAACGGGAAAGATTTGGTCATTACCGGGATTGTACCAGTCTGGGTTCTTTGGCGTCTTTCCTGTTGAAGCATACGATGTGAACAAACAACGAGTTATATCAGAGTGTAACCAAAAACAAACAAACAACGGCATCATATCGGGTTCATGTTGGGAAAATCTTGTTCTTTACCGCAACTCTGTGGATCACAAAAGTACAGTAACATTACAAATCTCTGTATTTCGGCAGTCTTGATGAGAGTCTTACCGCGGGGTAGTTGGCAGACCCACTCCAGCCTGGCGTCACAGTGGAACGGTATGGCGTAGAACGGTGTGAGGGGCAAGTCGTGCAGCAGAAACACAAACAGGTGTTTCAAGGTGCTCTTCGATGTCTAACAGGGAAATAGATTGTTTGAATGTCATCGTGAAAGAAACATACGAGAAAAAGCCGTTTCATGTGTGTGACATCGCAGATCTGGTTGCTCCCTGCGGTTATAGTGTAAGAAAGGACGTCTGGAGATAGAGAGTCAGATTAAGCTTGTACAGTATAGGTAACCACATCTAACCACACTCAAATAAATATTTAAAAAAAGCATGCGTACAGAAAAGGTAAGAAAGAGATTATACATTTAAAATACATAAGTGGTAGGGGTGTAACGGTTCACAAAATCCACGGTTCGGTACAATACAGTGGAGCCACGGTTCGGTACTTTCGGTACAGTAGAAAACTATAAATGCCAGAGAAATGTACTTGACTTTAAAATATATTTATTCATTACAACTAACATAAAGTTATTCTTTGACTTTGAACAATGATGGAACTATACCTGAGTGACTCATCTTCTGGGGTGTCTTCTTAGCAACACATAAGCATAAAAAACAAAAACTGCTCCTTAATGTCATGTAGTATTGTTACTTACATCTTGCAAAAGAGATTTTTAATCTCAATGGGACTACCTGGTTAAATAAAGGTTTTAAATTTTTTTAAATTCAAACGTGTTCGGTTCGTCATGCGTACCGAACCGTGAGCCTCGTACCGAACGGTTCAATACAAATACGCGTATCGTTACACCCCTAATAAGTGGGTATGGAGATGGAGCTCACCTTGAATGCAGTGCAGTCCCGACTGTATGCATCATCCTCATGGAAGTCTTGGTGTAAAATATCCATCGAAACCTGTTAAATGAAATGAACAGACTAATTACTCATAAATAAATACAATACAGTGCAATAAGTATATCCAAGCCAGATGTGTTGTGTTTGAGATTAATAAAGGTTTATAAAGTAATATAATCCAGCACTGATATCATCTTCTTATCGTTTTCATTATACTTTGATTTGGTCCATGAATTTTTGTCAAATTCCCTTTCTTGACATAAAGGTTATTACCATTATCAACATGTTCATTGGTGAAAGAATATTTGTTGAAAAAACTCCAAATGACATCACTGAAAAATAAGTCTTGTATAATATGTCTGTCATACTCACAGGCTGACCGTTGCTCCACTGCCAAGAGCGATCGGCTGGGTTTCGTCTGTTCAGGCCAACCCAGAAGTAGCGATCATTACTGCAACAACAACACCAGAGCAAACCAACCATCACTCCTGACACTAAATGAATCCTCTTTCAAAGAAACAAAAAAGAGACGTTGCCATTTCTGTTTTGAGACGCAGCAGTATAAAGCAATGCGTACGGGACGTGTGCGTGCATGTGTGTGTATACCTGATGGTGTCTCTCAGGATGCTGTGCAGGGCCCTCATCTCATAATTGCTGGTGAAGCTGGGCAGGTTGGCTCCCAGAGCCTGACAGAAGCGCTCAGCTTCCTCCCAGGAGCGCTTCCGGCTCAGCCTCTCCTCGTGGAACGCCTGACGAGGCGAAACAACAATTTACGACGGCTACTTAAAACCGTGACAGTGAAGCAACAGACTGGATCGTACAAGAACGCCTGTCAGATAATGTAATATAGAGTCTAATAACTATCAACAAGAAAGCCATTGTTTGGATTGCGTCCAATGCAAAAGCAGCTTCAGTAATAGATACTTAAGATTTACTTCATACTAAACGACATAGTTCTTCGTTTGTTCCCAGAATTATGTAAATAGTTTACAATCGATACATTAGAAACAAAAATATAATTTTCTTTATTCCACGCATTCTTCGCTCTTATCCCAAAATTGCTGCCTACATTACCCACAAGGCAACTTGACCACCGACGGCTCGGTTGGAGAGTCAACAGTGTTATGCTAGTAGCACCTAATGTAGCCTGGAGCCATAGCCTGAAGCAGATGTGAGGAAGTCTTGTTCAGACACAGACAGACACACACACACACACCTTGTAGCAGTATTTGGTGTTTGGTCTGGACACCCATCCATCAGGACAGGTTGCGTTGGGGTTGGGCTCTGGTTCTGGGGGTGGAGGTGGACTGAGGTCTGTTCTACAAATGGTACCGGCCTTAAAAATGGTACAGTTCTTCACCTCCCACTTGCCCAGGGGCTTTGCGGTAGAAATCACTGCACAGCCTCCATCCTGGTCTGAAATACACATGTGAATGTATCACAAAGAAGTTAATTAAATCTAATGTGCAAAATTGCTAATAGTTATTTTTTGCATTCGTAAATCAGTAAATCTGAACCTCCACACTAGAAGAAACCACCATAATCTGGAGAGAGGTTCAGAATGAAATGCAGCACATTAACACTAAACATTCTTAACCAGAGTCTGTGGTCACATGGCTTCTCCTCCGGTCTCGTGCTATTCCTGCATAAGACACACCGAGTGGAGCAGAAGTGGCTTTTTACTAACCTGGTTCGAACCAGCCCCAGTTGGTGTATGTCACCACACCCGGGGACCCATCCTGGCTCAGCCACTGGTACTCCCCTGTGTTCTTAGTGTCCTGCAGCCCGATCCAAAAATGCTGAGGTTCCACGCTGATCTGCTTTCTAAGTAGACGACTGATAAAGGCCTGCTCGAACCTGGAAAGAACAGCCGAACATGAGCATACCAGGTATTGCCGGTGGGTGTCAGCGTGTGCTTTAAAAAAAAAAAAAAAAAAAAACATTTTTAAACCGAGCAGCTCTCCTACCTGTTTCTTATAGTGACGTTGCATCGATCTTTGAAGGACACTTGATTGGTGTTCACTTGATAACAGGAGTTGCCGTGTCTCCTCCAACCCTGAGGGATTGACATTCAAATCACAAGCAGACACGTGTCACTTTCATGCTTAGTCCCAGTTCTCATACACACCCCGTCCCTGCCAATGGGACTGTATCGGGAACACAAAGATCAGTATTCAGAAAAGGATCGTTTTGTTTGTGCAGTCACACATTTCTCATTGTCTGGCATCAGCTTGTAACACAGCTGCAGATCTGCCTTTATAACCTGGCCTTGGGAGCAAGTAACCGTTAAAATACACACTTGCATGGCTACTCTACTCTGTTTCAAAATGTTATGATGATAACTGACGTATGCGCACAGCTCAAGCACAAGATGTTCATGTGTGGAAGGACAGATATCACTTCCACGCAAACATGGACGCGAATAAACAAAAAAAAAACGGATCAAGTTTGCCCAAAAATTCATCTGCGGAAATAAACCACAATGTTTAGCATTAAGGCTTGTAATTTGCACGTAGTCTTTGAGCCCTGGAACTAAATTACATGTCAGTTTGCAATAAAAAAAAAATAAAAAAAGTAAAAGGTAACGCAGAACACTGCAGGCTTCACCATGGGAAGGCAGGTCACGTAGTAGACAATACTCACATCCTCAAAGCGGCATCCGGGCTGTGCTGCCGATTCATTGACTTCTCCTTTCTTCTGACACATGAAAGGTAGCCTCTTTGTGCAGTCGCCGACCCGCCAACCATGATGCTGTGGAGCACGGACACAGGCCTCGTATAAACAAACTTCAACAGCAGATCGCGAGGGGACAAAAACAACGCCTTGGTAGGACACACACTCCCCACACAGGCCGAACACAAAAGACTGAATGCAGTGGGTGGGGTTGCACAAAACACTGAGACACACACACCACACACACACACACACGCACCTCTCCAGCGTAGAAGACACAGCTGGTATCTAAAGCGGGCTGGAGTGGCTGGTTTTGGTCCCAGTAGGTGAAGGTGACGGGTGCCCTGTCCATCCACTTGAAGACAGTGGGGTTCATGCCGTCACCGATCAGACCGATCCAGACGTCCAAAAACTTGCCGTCTGATGAGCCACAACAAACATAAGAACATCGAATCGTCAAAGCAGGGGTCTGGCTGGAGAACATTTAGATTTATATTTTTTTTATTTTTTTATTTACCTGCATGGAAATTAGTGCTGATCATCTCCTTGCTGTCAACGGAGTGGAGGCTGGCCAGAGAGCCTCCCTCCGTGAGGTTACAGTGCATCAGGGCATCTGTAAAGCTTTGAGGCGTGTCCTTCACCAACTTGTAGCACCAGCCATTCCACGGGACCCAACCGTCTGCGCACAGTGTTTCGCTATAGACAAAAGATTCTGTAAAGAAGGACCGAGACACACGGAGGCCGTGAGGGAGAGTCAGGTCAATTTCATTTGTATATCCCACAAATCTGACTCAGAAGGGATTTATGATCTGCAACTGAGACAAATGTGCAAAAGAGCCATAGCTATCATATGCACATATGAAGGAAGGTGAAAGAGAGAACTGACACGATATGAGAAGAGAAAAACTACAGGTGGAGATATGCACCTAATATGCTGGTTTATTCTGCCGTTAAAACCCCACGTAGACGACAAAGAAGAAGAAGCAAAACAACAGCATCAACGGTCCATTCGTCCGTCAGTTGGTTCAAAGCAGACACTTTGGTTATGTTGCATGTATTGTGACACTATGAGCTGTTTGAAGCTTCTAGATATGTAGCCTTGTTTTTAGCCAACAGCTACTACAAAGTATTGGAAGGACTGCCATGAAATTTGCAAAACGCATTCATGATCCCCAGAGGCTTAATTCTAATGATGTTGGTGTTCCCCTGACTTTTCCTCCAGTGCCACCACGAGGCTCATATTTGTGGCTTTGAGTGAAATGTCTTCAACTAATGGATTGAATTTGCACAGACATTCATGTCCAACAAACTGTGGTGACCACTTGACTTTTTTCATATGTCAAACACCTGCAAAGCTAATGACATTCCGCTGCAGCCGTACTTTGCGTTTGGCACCGAGTAGCACATGTTAGCATGCTAGGTGGTGAACAAGGTAAACATTAGACCTGCTTAACATCAGCACGTCAGCATGCATTTAGCTCAAAGCACAGCTGCGCCTGAAGTACAGCCTCACAGAGCCGCTGGCATGGCTGTGGACGCTTAGTCTTCTTCAAACAGGATTCAGGAGGAAATGGAAGTGCAGACAGCGAGGGCAGCAGCTAACCTACCTGTTGCTGCCTCGCCAGAGGCATTGACACTCTTCTTGCAGATGTACGGCAGCATTTTGTTGCACGCCTCAGACTCATAGCTCTGTTTGGAGTTCAGGACCCCACAGTCCGAATCAGAAATCATGGAGGTGGATGGCATTCCTGTCAAACACACACAAATACAAGTCACACACTGGCCGTGATAGCGGAGCAGAGGAGTGGCATTTAAGTTATTTTCAAGGTTCCGCTTATCAACTGTGTTGTCGCACAGAGAGGTGAAATAAAGGGATTGTCGCAATAACGGTTCAACACAGTGACACGTCGCAAATTACAGCAAGCACTAAGAGCTCATATCAGCAGAGGGCCAGATGGCTGCAGTATCGTCGACGTTCACACTGCAGCTTAAGAACAACATCTTCCCTTTGAGAAGAGAAAAAAAAACAAACAGCAAACATATTACAATAGCTGGAAGGCTTTATAAAGCCTTCCATTCAGTACTATTAATGAGTTCTTCAGCGACAGTGGCAACCCCAACGCCACACTGTGTCCGAAAAAACAGGCACAATGAGCTTCTTTGCAACACTGGCCGCATTGTTCCTCTGACTGACACAAAGTCTCAGTTTATATTAGAGCAGCGACAACAGCACATCACGACAGCACTAGCGGTGCGGTGTGCTAGATGGAGCAGGTGTTTTTCAGCCGGAAAATCTTTCTATTTCTAGCCGAACCGTTGAGCTTTATCGACTCATTCTTCACCACTTTTAGATCAACGTGTGTTTACATGTCATTTATATAAATATTCTTCAGAAATGGGACAAAGATTAGAACACGAGGGAAAGACAATTTTTTTTTGTATATTTTTTTTGAAACCACGTTCACCTGTTTCCCAGCGCAGGGTCGATAGAGGGGAACCATCCGACCACTGCCAGCCGTGAGAAGTGTCTAGCTGGTGCAGGCCGATCCACATCCTCTCAGGCATTCTGTCAAGACCGTCCAACACTGCACAGTGCAACGCAGGAGCACACAGGACAGGACAGGACAGGACAGGACACGCATACATACAAAAACAAAAAGTCTGAGATAACACCAAGCATCGAGATCATTTGGGATTGTGAAAACAACAAACACGGGGCTAAACAGTCAGTTGATTCAGAAGGAGAGCGAGGAGAAGTGGTGCTGCACCAGTTCCCTTGATGTGGTTTTCAACTTCCCGACAAAAGAAAAAAAAAAAGAAGTTTGTAGCACCAGTGTCACAGATACTATGAAGCCGTTGCAACATCTGCGCTCTCCAGTGTCTGACAGCATTAACTTAAGAGCGCAAGATAATCTGGATGCAAGACATAACCAAACTCCACAAATGTTTGAAAGAAAAGAGTTGACAAATACCTCTAAAGAAGACATTAAGGGCTGAAATGCATCCTTGAGCCTTCGAGACTGTTTATGTTACTTTTTACTTTTTTTTTAAACATTCGTCTGAACTCGTCTAAATGGTTTTCAGCTGATGTATCATAGGCATGACCAACCGCATGACGACCAAGGTTTTGATAAAAGAAGAACCGACAAACAGATGAAGAAGAAATAGCAGAAGAGGTAGAAAAGCATCCACACTCGCAGCATCTGTAAGTCGTGTCAGGTGCAGCCTGGTGTGACACAAACAGTCATTTGGCATTTGGGCAGTGAGTGAAAGAGATGCAGATGTATTTTAGATCTCTTTCGGTTTTGTTTCTTGAAATAGTTTGTTAACTTTCAAAGATCTCAAACGGTATAATTAGAGCTTCTGGGCTTTGAGAGACGTCAGCTGATACATTTAGAAAAGGATTTATTTGTAGTTTGTTTTCCTTTTAAAGTCAACAAAACTGCTGCTAACTTTAATTATTTTGTATTAGTTTTTATAATCATACATGTTATGAATGCTGGGAAGCATTCCTCTCACATCAGAGCATTTGATTGTAACGAGAAGTCCATAACTTTGACTACGTTGTGCATTGGATTTCTGTCAGCTGATAGGTGGAGGAGAAACAAGAACAGGAGAAGAAGAAGAAGTAACTGGGTCTCACAGGTTTTGGAGTAGAGATCGTCGAGCTCGGACACACTCAGCAGGTCAGCTCCCTGACTGCGACATGAATCCAGAGCTTCCTGCCAGGTCACCGTGGCACTGGAGACAAACTCATAGCAGGAATCCCCCTCCGGCCCGGCAAACAGAGTCTGGCAACCCTCCTCTGCAAGGGTCAAAGAGATGCCATCAGTGTGAGCGTGAGAGTCTTAAGTGTGCCATTTTGTTGATGCCGGATGTAATCTAACAGGCTTTATTGCAGAGGAAAATAGATTTGTGACCTATAGCTATTAGCAGACATTTTAGAAAACATCCAGGCATGCAGCGGACATTGAGACAAATATAGATTCTCTCACAGTAATGCCAACATTAAACATACCGGTATATAAAGGGCTGCCAAATGTCTCCATTAGAAGTGGAGTAAAAGGGACAAAAATTGTGAAACTCATGATTATGTTTTTTGTTTTTTTAAGTATTGAAGAACATGCCAGGTGTTAGACAGTATCCTTTTTTCTGGTCTTGGTCCGACGTGGTTGCACACCAGGACATTCCGGGGAAATTCGCATCCGGGAGGCACCCGTGATGCCAGCTGCCGTTGTGTTTGAAGGGGAACTCACAGGGAGAGCCGGCAGAGTTCCCGCCGGTGGTGTGGACGACTGCACCGAGAGGAGAGGGGAGCAAAGAGCAAAGTCAAAGACCTTTTACGAGCCTCTGGTAATTGTGTCGCCCAAAACAAATGCGGTGTCTCGTAGCGTGCACACCAAAACCACTTCCTCTTTTTCTTCTTAAGAACACACGGTGCAGCAAAATAAACTAGGGTGAGATGAAAGTCTTCCTTTGGAAACATGGTTGGACCACATATGTGGACAGGAAGTGGTTCATTTGCAGTCAACGGATCCACAAACACAGAAAACCGTTCGACACAGTTGAGCGTAGGGCTGGGCGATATGGCCTAAAAAAAAAATCTCCGATTTTTTTACAAAAAATCCGATTCACGATTTAAATCGATTTTTTTCCCCCACAAATTTTTGCAGATGACAGAAGCTGTTGAAAACAATTTTTTATTTTATTTTGTGATGATTTTCCCTCGTAGGTTGATAAAAATAAAGTGCAAACAAAACCTGAACATTGTAGAAAGGTGCCTGTAGTATACAAAAAGTATTTGGTCACTCTTTTGTTTCCCTGAATCATTTAAATATAAAATTAAATTAAACATAACATTAAATGGCATTAAATAGTAGCCTTCCATTGTAAACAACTGTGCAAATGTAACTTTTTACAGTAAGCTTTTCTAACTGAATACACTGATACAAACACAGCATGAAATAAAATGTATGTGACCCTTTAACATTCACATTTTCAAAAGTGCAACATCTGATCTAACATCAACATAACATATTTTGCACAGTAAATAAGTGCATGTAAACAAAATCAAGTGCATTCACAACATAACCAACAGTATTAAACAGTAGTGCATGTTTTTTCTAAATATTTTTTGCCAGGAAGACAGCGTCGCTTGTGCTCCCGCGGTCCTGCTCCCTCCTCAGGGTGCAACGCTTCTCCCACTCGGCGGCATGCCTCTGTTTGAGGCTGTTTGTTCTGTGTCAGATGACACGAACCCGAACCATTTCCAGACCACCGAAGACACATTCTTCCCTCTCTTAAGAACGAGAGCTTCACTGCTGGCCGCCATTGTTTTCGTTTGTAAACAATGCGCGCGCACTCAACTACGGGAACCCAACGGGGGGGGGAGGGTGGGGGCGATTTTCTCGATTTTCAATAAAACACATCGCCTTAAAGCACACATTCGAATTAATCGATTAAATCGATTTATCGCCCAGCCCTAGTTGAGCGTTGTATTTTTGCAAATGTAAAAGGATGCAACACTCCATCCAACACTGACAGTAGGTTTCTACATCGGCACCTCACCCTAAACTTACATCAGAGCCTGTATTTTGGGAAGTAAAATGAATGGCTGTGAGCAAGGAGATATAAGTATGAGTGTATTATAAAGAAGTAACAAGTGAGGAAAATAAGAAAAGAAAATTGGCTCTTGAATGCATCTTCGTGCCAGTCTAGATCCTCTACATTTGTGTTTTTTTATATTCATGTGTCGTTATAAAGAAAGCATGTACCACTCCCACTTGCATTCTGGGTCCTATGGATATACATCTAAAGTGATACCTTTAACAGTGCTTTTATACAGTAATACACAGGAAACATACACGTACTGTACATTCCAACAGTTCTAACTCATTTGTTACGGTGTAGTCGTTTGACCACATGTGCCCCAACAGAGCCACGCAGGGAGCACTACCCACGAAACAAAAGTGAAAGTCAGCTTTTATCTGCGCCACAGACCTAGATATGCACAATCGTTAAGCACACCCGAAAGAATCCCCACAAAGATCCACACAGTTTTGAAACAGAGACGCTCGGGTTCCAGAAGAAGTCTTATTCCTTAACCTGGAATTTGACTGACTGTGTTGTCCCGCAGCACAAAGGAGTAATGATTGCTAGGAATGAAGACAACCAACCAGTCAGGTTCTGTTAAAAATTCCCAACAGCCTGTTTGGTCATGTGAAAGGAACACCTGTTTATACATACGAGGGTGTAGCATTATCACAAGATTGAATTGCGGAGGTTTGTCTTCCATTAAAAACAAACTACACTCCTTTCATTTGTTGACTGATCATTCCCTCAAGCGTTGGTCCACCCTCAGAGCTCAGAGATAATGGACGACAAAAAAAGCACTTTTCTCTCAGATAAGACGAGGGGAAACCACACTCACCGTGGTACAGCCGCTGGCAGATGTTGTCCTGGGATGCTCCTCTTACCCACGTGTCATTAGGGTCCCGTTTGGTGGCAACTTTGCCGTCGCTGACCGACAGGCCCATTTGGTAAACGGTGAAAACGGCCCCGTCCAGGCAGCGCCACCACAGCAGGATGTTGGCGCCACAGTCAACCAGGGACAACGTCTTGGACTGCACGTCCAGCGCCAAGCAGAGGGACGTGGCCACGTGGAAGAGCCGGTGGCCTGAGCCCCACTTCCACAGCTGGGACCTGCCGTTTGGGTCGCAGGGGGCGAGACTCAGGTTTGCCGAGGCCCCTACATCCAGACACATGCCCGTGCTCGAGTGTTGGATGGTGAACGCATCCTCGTCTGTGGTGATGGGACGAACAAAGAAACAATGACAAATCACTAATACAAATATGTGATACAAAATGGCTAAAATTACTTACAAATTACAGTGGCTACAATTTAGTTCATTGCGATCATTTCCTCTGTACTTTTGGGGAGACATTTGGGAGATTTTAGCAGAAATGAACACATTATATCTGGGCAAAATCCAAAAATGTATAACACAGGAGGATTATCTCTTTAAAAAACGTTTAGCTGCTCGCAAGAAGGCCATCAGAAATACATTTATACAGGAAAAACCCCCAATGAAATAAACAATATGGAGATGAAAATGACGGTAATAGTGGAATAAATTGGCAGGATCCATACAGCATAGTGCAGTATCTATATTATGGATGATCACAGCTAAATATGAAACAGATATTCGCATACAGTGCCCTACCCACACAGGCCTTCTAAAAACAGAAAGGAAACAATATCATGTTGCAGCTTCACTGTATTGTATTACAGACACTCAGGGTTCTTTGCATTGAGCAGTAGCTTAGCCTCCATACTATGAGAGCTGTTTACAGATGTGCATGACTTACTACCAGGGGGAGGGGGAGGGATGAGTATGCAATTTGTTTGAGCTGTCAGATTATGTGAAGGCAATAAACTGACTGGGGGATGGGAGCAATATGTCAAACTACGAACGAATAAAACTCAACGCTGCTTCTTGTATCTGGCTCCTCTTGTTGTACTCTAGCAGGTTTGAGGCTATTGTCCTCGGATTCATGTCGCGCGTCTGCGTTAGTCGAGCTAAATCTAAACCCCGGGACGAACCGAAACGGCGCGTCCAGGGTTGAAAAGTGAGACAGAAAATAAAAACAAAGTGTCGGGAGCTCGAGGTAGCTACTTACCGAAACCTCCGACGTTAGTTGGTGAGCAAGTTCCCAAGAAAACAAATGTCCCCAACACAGTCAACAAACAAAGGCAAAGTGTCGCTTTGGACATGTTCGGCATGGTGACGGCAGAGTCTTTTTGTTGGATTCATAAAGAATAAGTCCTCTCCGGAGAGTTGAACTGTGAATATAGGCCGATCGATGACTCAACTCCAAGCCCCAAGTGATCAGATAACTAGGTTAACCTGACGCTAACCCGGTTCTACCAACTGTCAGCTGCGTTACCCAGAGTCCCGCTCCGACGACGCCATCAAGCTAGCGCGAGCCACAAAGGAAGAAGAGACTTCCGGTGTAACGCGTAAAATAAAGTCGACAAAACTGGCCAACGGGATATTTTATGGAAGGAAGCCCATCTCCACCAGTAACAAGGATAACAATTATGTAAACGTTAATGCCTGATACAACTTTTTTTTATTTATTTTATTGTAAGGCAAGCCATGAATCATCGAGTCAACATACAAAATCATGTATAAACCATAATATATATACAACAGAGTGGGTTATAGTTTATGTATACACATATATATACATATACATATATACACAAATATATATACTCTATATATATATATAGAGAGTACTTCATTATTTTGACTTGCTAATTAAAAATAGATAAGACATAAAGTCAAAATCAAGAGACTAAATCCAACTTTGCGAAGTCAAATAGCTGATTTGATTGTTGACTTAATATCACATAACTTCGACTTTGCATACGAACATTTTGACTCTATCTCATAGATTTGGCTATCTCATAGTGTTTTACTTCAATAGTTTAAAGTAAATGACGGACTGAACAAGGCGAATCTCATGCAAGGCTTTGATTTTGAAGGCGAAATGTCTTCCGTCTTTGCATTTTCTTGGCTCTTTTCGTTGGTTCCCTCCCTTTACATTCCCAGAAAACACGGATACTCTCTCCATTTACCCACTTCACGCCCACTCGGTTGTTTCCGTCACCTGAAACGCACGTTGTGTGTTTTTCATCCACCAACTGCAGAGGAAGTGCTGCAGCAGAAGAGCATTAGTGATTCATCTTGTGCGTACAGTAGCACTTAATGGTTTAATTCGTAAACGTAGCAGCTGGTATGAATTATGAACCACTCTGATGTCAGATACTACCGGAGAAAGAGTCAATGGCTGCACTTTGCTGTCTCATTTTTTCCACTGCTAAACGCTGACACCTTTATTTGGACAATCTAATAAGACTGATTGGAGGGCGTTTTATTCAGCTCAATTACACATTAAGTGATTATTATATGGTTTACCCAAAAGCCGACAAAATGTTTATCTGTGATGTACAGTACGTCACAGAGATTAATTCAATGGGAAAAGACCAGGGATAATATTCAAGCTGCAAAGAAAGAAAATTGAAATCCTTAACTGCATTGCATCATCGCTTTATCAGTAGGCCTACTATCTGCCCTACAGCTCACATGCACTACCTACTGGCCTACTTAAAAACTGAACAGAGCAGTCTTGTTTGCAGTCACTCTGGTTGTTCTCGTTCACATGAATATCTCTTTATTGTCACCGATTAGGCTTTTGTATAAATAAAGCAAAGCCTTCTCTGACATTTGATGTGCCAATATGTAGTGATGGTGAAATGCTACAAGCTAAACGCAACACATTTATCGAAAAGGAGTGGACTCAATTATTAAGAAGGGACCAATTCTGCAAACAAACCTTACAGAGCTTACGTGGAAATAGATAATGCATGGTAAGATATTACTGTATGAATTATTTGATCTGGTTCTAGGAGGAAATGGCACTTCATGGCCATGCTGTGGAGACATCCTGCTGACAAAAAAAAAGTGAAGTAATTGATGATCTGAAAAGGGGAAACGTTCAGAGGAGTTCCTTTTTCTTTGAGTGTTTTTCCCACAACAAGTGATGAAACTGGAATTGTTCGGCCTGACCGCAATTTATTAAAACACAAAGGAAATTGTGCAAAAATACATCTGGTAATTTGCTTTGCATCAGCGGATAAAAGTGAACAAGGGAATGAATTTGATCATCGGTTATGCCTTACACATTTTCTGTTAATTTAGAACAAACAACTCTTTTGTCAATATACAGCATGTGTACTTAATTTCTTTTAATAAAAACACAAAAGTAATACTGATAACAATGCTGCCCCACGCTCCTGAAATTCGGAATGAAATGTACAAAATGACGTCACAAATGTTACTGTAATTTCTATTTTGTCACCAATCTGCCTCTTCCTGATGACAATGAAAGTTACTTTTGACCCCTGAGGTGGATCAAGACTTTCTTTCACCTGTTTGAATCTCCTAGTTGAATAAAATATTTCTTTATTATCCAAATACTTTTTCCTACCGTTTTCCAACTATAATTGATTAAATACTCACACTGCGGGAGAACAACAGGCATCAAGTGTTTAGTACCAAGCATCCCTTCTTCAACAATCTCAGTTATGTGAACTTTGTTAGTCAAGAATATTCCAATGTGGGCTCTTCAGTGTCAACACAACAAATATCTTCACAATCGCTTGTCTCATTTAGATGTTTTGAAACTGTTGAGAGCAACTGGGATCCTTCGATGCACATTCTCAAATTACAAAAAGGGGAAATGTCTGCCGTCATCATCTCACCACTGTCCTGAGGAGTCACAGCTTTACAGTGTCACGTGGCGTTCATACCCGATGGTGAAATGGCGCGAGGCAGACAGATAACGGGAGAACGATGGAGCCCGTAAAGGACTCACTTGAGTGCTATTCTCCCGAGTGAGCCCCCATGTGTGTGATCAGCACATTTCCATCCGACTCCGTAGCCTGTGAGCTGGTTTGTCTGTAATAAGCGCCGCTGAGCGTATGAAGTCCACGAAAACGTGAAGCGTTCCTCTTGTACACAAACCACATCACTCCTACCACCAGGGCAAAGATCAGCACGGCCACCAGCACCGCAGCAGGGATGACGCCGTGATGTAAACCTGAAATGCACAACACGGTAGCTTTTATGTGGCCGTATTTTTGTTGTAATGTGTGGTCTCTTTGAATTATACAAACATTAATACAGATACATGTGCAGTGGTTTAAGAGGTATTCAAATCCTAAGTGAATGTAGTAATTCCCCACTTTGAAAATACTCCGCTACAAGCAAAAGTCCTGCACTCAAGTTCAAATGTAGTGGAGTAAAAACCAGTTTAGTCGAGTAAAAATATTTGTAGTAGTACAAAGTACAAAGATGTATTTACTGTAAAAAATATAACGCGACACTTTTGTTTTCGCTCCCATTTTTCACAAGTTGAAATAACAGATTCAAGAGTTTTTCTTTGCACAAAAAAACGTGTATTACTCTTAAATATTGTTCATTCCACCACTGTATATTATTAACATGCATCACATTGTATCAAAATGCTCATGCCACCCATCCAAAGTGTAAATCATTCAGATGAAAGTGCACTTTACCATTTAGAGGTTCCACTTCCACCTCAGCAATTGCATCTGCAAAAAGAACACATACAGCGGAGTTCAATACAACTCATCACGTGTCATCTTGGGTCACATGGGGTGAGTAAAGACAAAAAACGACACAAACATTCATTTTCAAAAGCTCGTCACTATGACATGTAGGTTGTTCAAAAATATTGCAGCCACCATTATCAATCTTTATGAGAACCTTATTTTCAGCACATTATGTTCATTTCCAGCTTTCCTTGTATCTGTGTGCAACTCTGAAAGTGTGACTGTCGCAATTGTGATTTTTAAACCTGCATTACCAGATTCATTGTTCACTTTGTGGCAGCAGAAACGAGTTGTGAACATGTAAGTATCACCATATCATTTTGGGGACCTACAGCAACAAATATTCCAATATGTTGTTTGAGTTCAATACAGGGGACCCAATATTCGCTCAGAAGGCCCCCAATTCAACTTACCTGAGGTGGTTTTGCAGACGAAGCCGAGCCGCTCGGTGCACTTCGACAGGTGCCACAGACCGTCAATCACCCTGGTAGTCACACAGGCATCTGCAGTCAGCTGCTTGGGGTCTGGGGCTTTGTTGGGCCAGTTGATGTAGTCCATAGGTGAACCATCCACCCAGGCCAGAGAATCAGCTAAAAGAAAAGTCCACAAGTTAATGAAATGGGATCGCAGGGCATCGCGATCATGTGATGGGTACCAGAGAGGGATAGATTCTTACTGTCAGTGTTGAAGTACATCCCCAACCAGACGGCGTGGTGAAGGAACCCCGACGACCACAGTTGCTCCAGAACAAAACGATTCTCTGTCTCACTCTCAATGGTCAGGACATCTGAGGTGTTGACTAGGAAGAGACAGCAGCACAACAAACTCACAACTACTGTCCATTTTAAAGCATGTCAATTCTCTGCAAGACAACGAATACATGTCCAACTATTCCTTTAAAAACAATTACAGTGGGCAGGTATCAAGTATTATAACACACTGGAAATTGAAAACACCTTTGGCGTAAAGTATGTAGCCCTAAGCATACTTTTACTGTTTGTATCTATTTCCTCGAAGTGGCATTTCTAATTAAGAACTCAACCACAGTTTTCTAAGTAGCTAGGGCTTCTCAGAGCAGCTCCTCTAGCTGACCTGTAGGGGGAGTATGTATTCCATCCTGCAGATTACGGTGACTTAACATATTTCAATTTTCAAAAAACAATGCATAAATTACTTTGCAATAAACAACCACAATCGCATCTTATTAATCTCTACCTTTCTGCCTGCAGTGCTCTCTCGACTCTTCAAATGTAAGTTTCTGCACCACAGGCTCAAAGTCGTAACAGCCATGCCTGAATTTCACCCATGTGGAGGGACACGCCACCTCGTATGAGATGAATGGTTTATTGCCTGAGAGAGAGAGAGAGAGAGAGAGAGAGAGGCAGAAGACACTTTCACATATTATGAGTGACAGAAACTCAGCAGCTGAAGAGGTGCACTGGTGTTGAGTGAGCACTGCTATTATTCAGTGAAGTAGCACTGACTTGGTGGGGGAACATGACACAGGGCTCCTGGTAGCAGAGTTTCACAGTCAGCTCTCCGCCAGCCTCCGCTCTCGTCCATGTACACGCACTCTCCCGTCACAAAGTCGTCATCGGCCGCGTCCCAGTGTGTGTACACCGTGTCACTGCCATCTGACCACTGATAATTGATGCCACTCTGTAAGGAAGTCACCAGAGTGTCAGGGAAGAAGTTGCACTTGCAGTGGCGCTCTGCCAGGAACACTCAACACCTGATTCACACGGACCTCTGACTGTGTTGTTCTTTTTTTGTATTACACATTTTGCACTTATGCTAAAATCAGTTTTTTTATTTGTATAGTTGCAGTTTTTAGTTCATGACTGTGCTTACTGAAATACAGTATCCTGGGTTTGTTCTTCTAATCTAGAAGCATCACAAAATGTAAAACTCAAATTGAAATAATCTTGAAGAACAACATGATTCGAGGCGGTCATAATACGAAACTATGACAACAATATTATTTGTTGATATTGACAGGGATGGTCAATAATGAGTGCAATAAAAGTTAAAAGAACAACATCATTGGTTCATGAGATAGAAATAAACAGAAACAAGATCAGGCAAGATGAAAAAAATAAAACAGAAGTAGAAAGAGAATCGGCTCCCTCACTTCCTGTGTTCATTTCTCTCCATGACTAAGACATTCCACGGGGGCTCAGTGATACTTGAATCCAAATGTTAAGGCTCTGACTGTCTGCTGGGAAAGCTCATGCCTGTGGATGGACTACCTCTACGTGGGCAAAAAAGGTCAGGAGAAAAACCCTAGAGGCATGTGCGACAACTGTAACTAGCCATCGGCGGACATCTCTTTAAAACTAAATCATTTAAAGAATTTGAGGACCGTTTGTTGTTGTTTTTCCTTTCCTTTCACAACTGCGGGCAACATATTTAAATTTTGTTCCAAGCTATTTTGCTTTTACTGTAGGCTTTCTGTGTGTGTCTATTTAAAAAAAACAAAAAGGAGAAGCTTTAGATTTTTCCATTTTAGAGCAGGCAATTAAGTCTGGTCAGGTGGTGCATCATGGTACAGCACACAGCAAAGTAGGTCAAAGACCTAGATACTCAATCAAAAGTTATGATTTGCCAGCATTACTTGAGTGGTTAGCTGTCTACATGATGGTGTGGGATAGGAAACTGACTGCCAGTTTTAGGATGCTGATGACACGTGGACATGCACAAACTATGCTTTTGGTGAAAATATATATATATATATTTTTTAAAAAGCACATTGAAAGTATTTCTAAAATTCATCGCATGCATGCAGATGTGTATTCTCTGCAATTCATGCTTATTAAGAAATATTAAAAGGATTAGAGTTAGGAAATACTCTTATTTGCTTTCCTGGCGAGAGCTAGATGAGAATACAATGCTGCAGGGAAGTTTGGAACGTCGGAGGTTTACATCGCACTGGTTCCCTCTACAAAACAAATCAATGGGATTTTTCCGTCGGATTATTCCAGAAAATAAACTCTGTGGCAAACACAAGTTTATGATATTTACCAATGAACACCACTTTTATGATTTTTGAAGCATGAATGTGGCGTGATATAGTCACATTTAGCCACTTGTTAGCAACCACCCTTTTTGAGATGCATAAAAGCGCCAAAATTCACAAGAAGAATATTTATTGACGCATTTATAATGTAGAACAAAACATTGACTTTGACTCCGTTGAGGGAACCGGAAGTGCAAAAATGTTAAGTTTTAGGACTCATTCTTGCAGCACTCTATACCTCTCTCATGTTCAGCCAGTAAATAGTTAGCTTAGCTTAGCATAAAGACTGTCAGCAGGAGACAACTAGTTTTGAAAACAGGAGTCCTGTCGTCACCATGACCGTGTGACTTAGCTAGAAAGCTGATGTGTTTTTTTACATTTTTGTTTTTTGTAAGGATAAAAAAACAACCAAGGAATAACATGTTAATAAATTGGCCAGGCTAGTTGTTTCCCGCCCATTTCCTCTCTTTATGCTAAGCTAGCTAACCGGCTGCTGGCTGTAGCCTTATATTTACCGTAGAGACACGAGAATGCCATACCATCAATCTTCTCATTTAATTGCTGCTAAAAAAGTGACTAAGCGTATTTCCCAAAACGGCAAACTGTAGAAAAGCAGACAAACACACACACACTACTCTCCGACACAAATACAGTAGACATACTGTGCAGAGGTATGCAGTACATATAGCATGAGAGGATACATACGTCTTGACTATACAGTCCAATCCAGTGGGGGACTGCCAATCTATTGACAAGGACAGTAAGGAAAGCCTGGTGGTATGCATCTGTAATGCTCACGAGGTCAGAATCATTCTCGATGCACATATGCATCGCCCCGTACCAGCTCATGTTGCCAGACACAACCTTGTAGCTGCGGCTCCTGTACTCAATATTGTCAGGGAGAGGGTGGTGATAGGAGTGGGTGGGGGGTTTGGATATATCTGTAACAAGAAAAAAAGAACAAAAGAGAGGAGTGTTGGAAGAAGGGTAGAATGATCACTTCAAAGTGTTCATGTTTGGCACACGTGCAATCAACGGATGACTGATTAGCTGTCACTCATACATCAATTAAAGGAGTAGTTTGACAATTTCCTTGAGCCCCGTCATTATCGCGAGGTTACCAAGCAACGAGCGGAGACTACCGGACTCCCAATAAATAGTTCAGCACGTAACTTGTCATTTTTATACTTTGGTTTCAAGACAGATTAAACAAGAAGATAAAATGTGTTTGTTTTAGGGGTGCTGTCAGGCTAACTCTTTCCAGTCTTTATGCTAACGCCCTATTTCCTGGCCCTAGCCTAATTGTTAGTGACAGATATGAAAGTGAGTATCAATCTTCTTATTTCACTTTTCGCAAGAAAGCGAATAAGCGCATTTCTGAAAATGTCTATCTATTAATTTAAGGTTAACAACAAAAACTATCAATGATCAGAAAAACAATGGAAGGTTACATGAAGGAGGGCCTGGTGTGCCTATAGAAATGTGACTTGCCACCATCCCTGGTGTCATTATGTGTTTAGAGTTTCATTAAAGATACAGTAAATACATTTCAACCTGGCATATTCCCCATAAATGTGGTCATTGTGACTCTATGGGTCATGATAATCTTACGGGATACGGAATAACAAGGATATCAGGACAAGCTGCTCAAGCCTCCTGACTTCAGCCCACCAAATAAACATAATATTTGCGAGAATCATTGCAAACACGACTCTGACCGAAAGTAAAGCAGCCGCCTGTGATAGCCAATATGGTTAACTGCATATGGATCTACATCCATACAATAGAATCACATGGCCACATGGGAAACACACCAGGATGCAATATACCATGTTGTTTTCCTTTAAACACAGTACGTAACATCAGAATTCACATGATGTAGAACCAACCATGAAATGTGTTGAAATTAAAATGACAAAGATTCAAAATGACATCCATATATGACATCATTTCACTGTGGTTGATTGTGCTGTTTTTGCACCTGCTACACCACACTCAACAGTTCTATATGACATTAAGAGCATCAATTGACAAACGTCTACTTCCTACGTAAAGATAGAGCGGTGTAATGGAGTTGCTTTCCGTCTGAGTGTGTCGTTATCCGAGCTTCTCTGTACTTCGTTTACATGGCCGGTCTGCTGGCTAGCGAATCGCCGCCGCTCTGCAGTCTGCTCATATGGCGGTAACAGCTGATAACAGTCATGTTGAGAGTGGTGTGGAGGCAATCATAGATTTGACCTGAATTCCCTACAGGGCTCCTTTAAGTTACTCTTTAATGTGCCTTCATATATCATTGTGTTTTCAATTTTGTTAATGTGTTTAATCCTATTTCTGTAGCATAGTATTTTCAGTTCTGTTAATCATTCTGTCATCTGTGGGCCAGTAACACAGTATGTGGCTGTCAGGAAAGAAAGCACCTGTCAGCACTGATGGTGAAGGTTTCTTTGACTTGCAGAGAGAATAGGTTGTGGGAGAAGTAGAGAATGTGAGCTAACAGCAAAAGACAAAGACAGACGTGCAATAAAAGACAGGCAGTGACAGAATTAAATCAAAGATAAAGAAACTGAGGGAATCTTACCTTGACGTTTTTGACAAACAAAGCCATACCCAGTCTCGCTGCACTTCTCATCGTACCACTTTCCTGTCAGGTGGAAGTTGTGGTTGTTGGAGAGAACAGTACACAACGGCTCATCTGCAAATCCACTGAGCCACTCATCCTCCTGGGGTTCATAAAGCACATCTTAATACACTCAAACCTTTTCATTTTCAGAAACTTCCACCAATAATTGGTTGCACAAATTGTAGCAGTGTAGGTCAACCTAAAGTATTCACAGGAGCTTACAGTGAGATAGCTCTTTGGTCCAATTGGAGACCAGTTGGTGTAGCTGACGGATTTCCCATTGGTCCATCTCATGGTGTCCTCATCCCGCAGACCAATCCACACACCTACAGCGCTTCCCTGGAGCAACATAGTGATGTAGGCTGCAGGAATGATGGCGTGCGAATAGGAAAATTTAGAAAAATATATAATTAATGAATGTAATTATATATATAAATAGCACACTGTGTGGCCTTTCTGACATGCCTACCAAATACATTGTCTGATGGTGGTTGCATATGAAATCAACCATTCATCGGACTTTGCCTCTACCTTGTTCAATCTCGTCCTCTACGGCAACCAGCGAGCCAGCGAAGGAGGAGCAGATGGCCTGGGCATCTTTCCAACTCTTTCCCTCCTTTGGGCTGTCAGGGAGGTGAAGCAGGAGACACTGCAAACACGTACACACACACACATCCCACACTTAACATGAATATCACATTGAGAAATGCAAATCGTAATTCCCCCATCACCACCAGGACGCTTGTATGAAGAAGTCAGAAGTCAATGTAAAAAAATAAATAAAATCCAAGCACGTAGTCTTGTTTCATAGACGGCGAGGGATGCGATTTCATGTTTGGCAGCTTTTTGCATTGACAAGAGCTCTGTTTCTTAAATTTGATGGGAAATGATGGAACATTACTCAAAGCATTAACTTCTTTCACTGTCCAAATCCAATAACGTTAACCTTGAAAGGCACGTGTGCAGATATATTTAAAAGGAGTTAGGAAGGGTTGCCTTTGTGGCCTGTTGGTTTAAAGGAACAGTGTGCATTTATAGTGATCTATAGGCCACCGTAGTTCTCTGACACGCTTGGCGCCCGGTGCAAATTTAAGTTGGTGGCAATCTACAACCTCAAAAAAAATATCACTCTTTGTTCTATATTTTGAGCTCGAGGAGACAAAAGGACAGACATTGCCAGAAGGCTTTCCGTTCTGTTTAATATGCAGAACAATGACTGCATCTATTCCAGGTCACTGGGTCTCATCTGGTGCCAAACAGTAAAGAATGTCTGGTTACTATCATGTCACTATTTTCATCCAAGGGAAATGATTTTCCTCAAAATGGGGGGGGGGGGGGGGATTCTGAAGTTGTCAACATAACTCTCTCAAGGAACAGTGAAAGTAAACACAAACATCCTGCTTTTACCCCAGAGGCAGCTGGCAATTTGGGGAAGTGAACTGAGTTGTGGAAGAGGAGAGGATATAACGAGACACTTTTTTTTGCAGTTTGCACATAACAACAATATAAGCGGATAATCATTAAAAATAACACTTTACTATAACCCCTCATATGCAGCATTTATACACGCTAAATAAATATATCATGTGGCTGTAAACAG
This sequence comes from Melanostigma gelatinosum, assembly GCF_949748355.1. Classification (NCBI taxonomy): domain Eukaryota; kingdom Metazoa; phylum Chordata; class Actinopteri; order Perciformes; family Zoarcidae; genus Melanostigma; species Melanostigma gelatinosum. The sequence continues at coordinate 19,708,088 of NC_136635.1, forward strand.
TATATGTAAACAATGGTGAAAAAATCTTCTTTTTTTTTTTTTTAAAACCTTTATTTAACCAGGTAGTCCCATTGAGATTAAAAATCTCTTTTGCAAGATGTAAGTAACAATACTACAGAACATTAAGGAGCAGGTTTTGTTTTTTATGCTTATGTTGCTAAGAAGACACCCCAGAAGATGGGTCACTCAGGTATAGTTCCATCATTGTTCAAAGTCAAAGAATAACTTTATGATGTTAGTTGTAATGAATAAATATATTTTAAAATCAAGTACATTTCTCTGGCATTTATAGTTTTCTACTGTACCGAAACGTACCGAACCGTGGCTCCACTGTATCGTACCGAACCCAACCGTGAATTTTGTGAACCGAGGTAAGTATTTTTGAAGTGTCTTTGCCTCAACTGACTTTAATTCACACGAATCTATGATGGTTGTCGCTGCTCCACCCTGCTGCTTGAATTTGTGTGTGTGTGTGTGTGTGTGTGTGTGTGTCCGAACCTTGTGTCCAAAGTACAGCCATTTCGCCGGACATCCTCCGATGTAGTGCGGCTCCCTGGGAGTCTCCACCACAGACACAGTCCTTCTCTTGCATACATAGCCGCGGAGATCGCTGCACTTACTCGCCGACCACTTCCCTGCAACGTACCGGGGAAACGTCCCACACATTCTAGCACAGTGCGAGCAGACGTGCGTCAGAGAGTGTTTTTCTGAATGTGCACGTGTTTACCTGTTGAAGAGGTCATGGTGACACACAAGCCGTTGCTCCTTGGGCCACCACTGGCAGTCCTCTCTGCCCAGTTCTGAAATTCTACCTCCGTCTTGTCGCTCCACCTGCAAACAAACACACAAATACGTTTAATGAACGGATCTCACTGATGTCTTGGTTTTAATAAACTCAACTCAAGCCTCTATTGTGCTTTGTTTGGCTAGAAACTCAACCAAGGCTTTATCATGTTTTGTTTTGTTTAAAAAAAATCTTGAGCTCGGGGTCCTGTTTTGTTGTACTCCTTTTTCATGAGGTAACACCCCCTTTGCCCATTTTACCTTCCATAGTATTTGTTATTTCGTCTTGCTCATTTTGCCATTTTTCACTGATCAAAACACGAACTGAACGAGCTGAACTGCGCATGAGCATTACAAAGCCCTGTTGCAGATTTATCTTCAATGTGGGAGTGGCTGCCACTGTTGGCAATCGGTCCGCAAGCAGTGACCGCAAACTGCTTTTGTGATTTGGGCCCCTGGGTTGCAACTACGACCAACATTTCTTTACTCGAGTTGTTGAACAAAGTGTCGACTGCTCTAATAGAATCAGTGGCAGCAACGGGAAATGTTTAACAAACTCCAAAACACACACACCTGGCCTCCTCTCCAGGCTCAATGGACAGGCCAATCCACCAGTCTGTTGGGCCCGTGGAGAGCTGAGGAGACACAGTGACAAGAACAGATGTGAAAAAGAGCTTACTTCACTTTTACCCTCCTCCTTTGCAATCCAGTCCTCGCTGGGCCAGAATTTCTTTTTTCAGAGCCTCTCTGACATGAGCGTCCATTCAGCCGGCCCTCTTGGCCCGTGCTTCGTTTCTTTCATCGCCTTGTTTTGTTCCCTTTATCCCCTCACAAGCCTCAACACCACAAGAGACTTTCTATCGTGCCGCCCAAAAGGCCTCTGTCAAAAAAAACCAACCAGCCTTTTTCTTACTCCGTGTGTGTGGCGGCACTCGAGCATGAAAGCATCCGCATATGAGGTACGTTATAACTTGCCGATGTGCGTCTGTAAACACTTGCGTTTGTATGAGTGTGTCAATTGTGTTCACACTTCTTCATGCACTTGTTTGTTTCTTCACTTTGTGTGTGTGAACTGTTGGGAGAGAGGCCTATTGGGCCATTCAATGGAGAAGAGCCCCTGTGATTAAGTACCGGTACATTGCTTTGGCTGTGTACTACTGTGTGACATTGTGCTCCTGCTCACTGAGAAAAGCCCCTGGCATCATTTTGGTCTTAGCAATAGAGTGGTCTCGCCGACGTCACGATCTCCTTAGTTACGAGGTCTGTCCGCCATGTTGGAGTACATACAGATCCTACATGGCGGCGAGTAAACAAGGAAGTGCGGCGAAAATACAATACTTTGAATCACTGGATAGTGCATCAAAGGTTCGCTACCTGGCCAAATTGAAGGTTATTGGTAATTTGGATCCCTATACGATGAGTGCAGATCGTTTCAGTGCCGATCCTACTTATCTTCCATCGGTAAACTACGCCAACATCTACACGTATCTCGTGAACACCCCCAGTCCTTACACAAAAGACGAGCTGGAGTGCTACAAAGGGCTCGACGCTTATAATCAGTTTGTCAGTGGATGGGTCCGAGACGTCAAAGCAACGGTCGTCGAGAATTCTCATCTCGTCATTGGGAGGGTAAATATATACAGATCTGGTCAAATATTTAGCAATATTCAATGTTTACTCAGCGCAAACAGACACGTGTGTTTGTTTACATTGTACATGCACGTCATTGTGTGCGTGTGTGTAGGAATTAACTTTCAACTAACTCCTAACTTAAATACTGTTCACAAACGAATTAGTAAATAAAATCACTGACCACTTATAAAGTGATCCGCACATACTCTAGTGTACGCCAAATTCCATTCCTTTATATCTCGAGAGATGCGTGACAGCCATTTCTCGCGACGTCGCTTGGATAGCTCCTTCGTGTCATTTCCTTGATGTGTAATGACCGCTGGCAAACAAAAGAATAGTTTATTGTCTCTATCAGCTCTGCTGCCACAACCAAAGACAGCACAAAAGTTCACCACCGATAGGTTATGCGACTCAGCCGTGCATGCCAGTGGCTTTGTGTGTACTCCAACATGGCCGACAGCTAAAACTGTGACGTCACACGAGACCGCTCTATTAGATGGCGGAAGTATTTGCAAAGGGAATAAGTAAATGTTGGAGTGATAGGGGAAGAGGTGGAAAGAATACAATAAGAAGAAAAATGCTGTACTTGCACAGAGATAATACTGTTAATTTGGAGCAAATTGGTTGCAGATATTACTTTGTGCAATTGAGTAGATATTTCTCTATTTTAAAATGAGCTAAAATTGTTATATTTCCTTTTGAATAAGCTCTATTATTTTTGTTATTTAAATGAATAAATTCCATTTTACCATGGTGCTTACAAAGACATGAGGATATGAAAGAGATATTGCAATCTCAATGAGATTTGGTTATCGCAATCATATCATTCTGATTGTATTGTTCTTCATAATTCACTCTCATGTTCGGAATGAAATGCGGATGGAGAAATGAATACCAGTGCTGTATGATACCACTTTATGATGGTGATTATGAAATAGATGCTATGTTACGAATATATCTCCGTCTGGGGACATTGACATTTTGTGAATATAGGTTGATGAGCAGTGGCAACAACAAACCCTCTGCAAACGATCCTTGACAAAGTGCAGCTCCTCTCTGGAGTGAATGGACAGCAGGTAGGCTCCCATCATCTGACAGGCCAGAGAGACGGCGTCCCAGTCAAAGGGCTGCTTCGCCAGCAGGTACTCAGCACCGCGGTGAAAAACCCAGGGCTCGCTCTCTGTGGGGGAGCCAGGCGGACAACAATATAAATCATGTCTATCAATGTCTACAAAGCTTGTGTTTGCCAGAAGCAACGAAGTAAATGAAAATACTTACGCTCGGCGTACCAGTAGGCTTTTTTCAGTTGGTCACCTGCAACATAAATCAAAGTCTGGTAGGTGTGTGTGTATGAGCAGGAGGTCTGTGTGGATATTGGTGGGGTGGTGAGGGCGATTACCTCTGGACAGCTTGCAGATCCACTCGTATTTGGTGTCACAGGGCTGCGGCATGAGAGCGTTGGTCAGGTCGCTGTACACAGCACAGTCCCTCCTGTCATCCTCCTCGTTCTTATCCTCTATGAACGACGTCACCACCTGCACCAACACACGAGACAAAACCATAACAGTTGCACCTGCTGAATGTTTCTTTGTGTTACAAAATAGCCTTTGGAGACTTTGTGAGCCTCTCCATGTACTTACAGGAGAACCATCAGACCACTCCCAGGCTCCGGGATGTTCAGGGTCTCTCTTATTTAAACCCACCCAGAACCAGCGGCCCTCTGTTCTGAAAAAGAGCAGCAGAACAAACAAAAAAAAGACAATGCAACACAAGTCCATCTCAGCAAGTGTTTTTTATACATTTTAACATTTGAGATTTGACAATGATCTCTCGTGTACTTCACCAGCACATTGTGGAAGAAATCTATGGGAGTAAAGCTGTTTATAATATATTGTATCCTTGTATTTAGTTTTAGACTTGGACCACAGAATAGGCCATTGATGTGAGCTTGTTTGTTTAAGCAATATTTAATTTTGTCATTGTGATCTGGATGATGTCATGACACTCAGTCTAGGTGGGAAAAGTAAACTAAATCTGTTATCACTTTACTTTATCAGTCATTTTATATTGTAATATAGTGTCGATTGTCTTAAAATTGTGCTGGAAATTCTAGGGAATATTTGCACAGTTGGAATAACCAGAAGAAAATGTGGAGTGCCCAGGGTTTAATTCTAGGACATTAGGACTTCTTATTTTTCTTGTGTGCTTCCCAACGGTCACATCAAACACATACATGGTGTTGCCATGATGATCCTTCTGATCTGTCCTTTCTGGGTACACCTCTGGCAGATGTGAAAGATTGGATTTCCATACATTTTCTTCAATTCAATTCTGAAAACCAGAAAATCTGCATGCAGGGATCAAGTCATATCTTGGTGCAATTGCCGAACAAATTTTTTTTTTATTCCATATATATAATATATATAATATCAGCAAGCTTGTCCAGTGTTTATCATCAAGATTTTTGTATTGCTGTCATCATCTTCTTTTAAAAATAATTTTCTTCTTGACATATCATTATGTTTTATTTATTCTAGATTTCTATCTTAAGTCTGGGTCACTGATTTTTGCCTTGTTGATTCTGTTCTGTTGTTTTATTGTTTGTTGTGTGTAAAGCACCTTTTAACATTGGTTTAGAAAAGTACTGCACACATACAGTTAAATAATATTATTATTATAAAAAAATCCTGTAAATCCAATATTGTCATTAAAGAGCACTGCCCATTGAGTTGCAAGATTTATGCTTGACAAATTTATCATCAGACAACCCAAACCTCACACAAATTATTGCAGCACATTGATATTCTAAAATTCTTTCTTGGTTTCATGACTCATTGTGTTTTTATCACACAATGAGGCGTCCAAAACGATCCCAAACCACATTTCATCGACAAAATCCAGTCAATAAATCCTTTACCCACTGCTCTATGCACATAAAATGAACCTGACGCATTATCATTTCCCATAACATTCCTGCACTGACGAGGCCCAGAGGGCTGTACCAACCCTTCAAACATGGTACTGAGGAGCTGCTTAACAAACACCTGCTCCTCATAGTGGTAGAAACTGGCCAGCTGAGCGCCGAGGGCCTGGCAGAAGAAGTCTGCTTCCACCCAGGAACGCTTCATCAGGACTTTCTCATTGTGGAACACCTAGAAGAGCAACACTTCGTTAGTTTTAAATCAATCAATGTGTATACACGGGGCAAACAAGGAACAGAAAAATGATTAGCCTGCATTCAATAAATGCATCTTGGGTGAACCTCATCATTTTAATTTCCTTTAAAATCTTTTCTCAATTCAAAAGGTCATTTTTGAGGAAGTTATTTGATAAGTTAGTACTTAACAAATAGCTTAGTGCCCTGTCCATATAGCTGAAATGATATATTGATTAACTGGGTGGTTGATCGTCAATCAACAAAAAAAATGGCCAAAAAAGCTAGCTTCGTTAACGTGTACATTTTCTGTTAAGTCTTTAAATGATAGTAAATTGAATATATTTTTGGACTGCTGGTTGTACAAAACAGAGGAGGTAAGGAGAGAAGGTGAATCAGGAACACGAGTCAGGACAGAGAAAAGAGGAGGATTGTCCCACCTTAAAACAGGAGAGCATCCCAGAGTGTGATTCCCACCCTGGAGGACAGGGGGCGGACGCATCAATGTGGCGCTCTGGCAACTGGACATCGTGGTAGCTGCTGATGCTCTGCTTGCACACTGACAAGGCCTTGTGCGACTTGCAGTCTTTCACTTCCCAGTGACCCAACGCAGAGCCGCCTGACATGGCAACACAGCCACCAGCACTGACTAAGGAAAGGAAGACGTGAAGCCGTTGAAAACGAGGATATCGCCATCAAACCAAAACACAGTAAACTTATTTATAATTCGTAAAGAAACATTTTCCAATTCACCTGGCTGGTGTTTGTTCCAGTTTGTGAAGGTAAGAGGCAGCGAGGAGCTGTTGTGAAGAAGCCAGCTGTACTCTCCCCCCTTCTCCAGGTCCATGAGGCCAATCCAGTAATACCTGCTGCTGTTGGTCCCTCTCTCACTCAGCAAACTGTTGACGAACGCCTGCTCAAACCTGCCAGCGTGAGGAAGACCAGAGGATGAGGAGAGAGGCTCCAGTGGTGCCACAAATAAAACACAGCCAACCATGAGCTGACGACAGCACCTGTTTTCCACAGTAAGGAGAGGAGCAGTGCAGTAATATCCCATCTGTGCATCTTCATAGCTCTGTTCATGGCTTGTCACAGTGTAGCAGGAGTGGCCATGTCGCTTCCAGCCCTGCAGCATCAACAGAACAAAATCAACTTGTCACACACCATGTCATCGTGTTCTTTTTCAAGCTGCAGCTTTTTTATATATTGCACAAGACAACGACATCATCAAACATAGTACCTTTACGGAGGACCTGAAATATAATCAAAACGCACATATGATGAGAATGAGGAAAGAGAGATGAGCATTTAAGGGAAAATACAAACTTGGTAACACTTTTTTTGGTCCTGATCAAAATGTGTCCGTAACACCCGACACCTAAAATCGTCAAGTACTGAAAATTTACCGTTGGATGTTTCGTCAGATTGAAGATCTTTTTGATCTGAGACTTCCTGTTTTCGAATAAATGGCAGTTTTTATTCAGGCAAAGTTCTTGTATGGCTGCGTACATTTAATATATTAGAGCACTTTGGATTCTTCTGTTAAATCTAAAACATGTTTGCAGTAACGAGACTTATACAGCCACACTAGCACCTCTGTCAGGCTGCAGTTAGGTACAGCGCTACGTTGAGCTGAAAGTTAACATGATCATGCTAACATGCTTTAAGTAACATAGCCTGATTTAAATATTTCTCAAGGTCTGAAAAGTTTCCTTTTGGCATCACCACCAAAACTCAGGTATTGTTATTGGCACTTCTACTGAATCTTTTGAAGCTGCACATTCCTAAGCTGGAGCGAAGGTTATTCTACGCGTTTGTGTATATGTGTGCAATTATATGCACGACTGTGTGTTAGTTGTGTGGTGGGGGTGTTTTGACAAGTGGTATCAATTTGCCCCCCCTTCAGTCCTATATCCCATCTACCCCCCCCCCCCTCCCCCCCTCCATCCTCCCTATACTTGGGGTCCAGAGGCCTACACAAACATTTACATGAAGACAAAACTCAACGCTTTCTTTAAAACCAAAGTGTCTGGAAGCATTTGTAACAACAAAAAGACACGGTGGTAAACATTTACAACACAGACAATGAAGAGACTCAGGTGGAATATTATGCTTTTGTTGCTGAAGCCCGAATCATCAGAGACTGCTCGAGCATGTCCATGATATTGGGCCTTCAGGGCCATTTTTGGCCTTGTGTTCCAGGGCATGAAGTAGCCCGATGACTCAGGAGTCTGATATTCTTGTAAACAGAGTCAAGGAGCAACATGAATGCCAGACAATACGTCAGCAGTGGAGTGAATCAGCTCATTGTGCTTGTGAAGGGGCAACTCGCTCAGCAGTTGAACTGCAGCGGGCGTGCGGCTCCGCCTGGTGCGTGTCCTGATCTGTGTGGGGCTATTGTAATTCTGCACAGCCCACAATCTGCCTGACAAAGTTAAAAATAAGTCACTTCAGTTTCGGTCGAAAGTAGAGAACTTTCGATGTTATTTAGCAGAATGTGGTAAAACTGTTAAGATTTCGATTTACCAAGTCAACGAATCAGATTTGTTGTTGACCTGATTATACTGCGTGTTTAGGGAAAAGGTTGAGCCACTATTTTAAAAAACAGGGTTTCCTTGTTGTGCCTGGATGTATCAACAAGTGTGCTCATGTTCGTACCTCAGGACAATCTTCATCCAAGGCTCCAGGCTGATGAACGGGTTTCTGGCTTTCTCTTCTACACACAGCCGGCAGTCGCTCATCACATGACGCTAAAAGCCAGTTACCTTCCTGTGAAAGAGGACAACACCTTGACTCGCACAAGACAGTACCCAATAAATGTATACAAACATTTAAAAAGGGAATTAGAGCTGACAATATCAGAAGATGAATGTATTAATCTGCAACTATTATACTATTATACGTTGCTTTTGCTTGTCGTCATTATAGTGAATTCAATACCTTTGTGTTTTTAAATTGCTGGACGCAAAAAAAAGGAGAATTTTTACATGAAAGAATCACCTCCCACCTTCCTGTCAAATTTGACGCAGAGTGTTGCATCCGTCAGGTTGTGAGGAGGGTGATACTGGTGCCAGAGGGTGAGAGTTACAGGTGAGCCATCGGACCACTTAACCGTCGGTGACGATGCCGGTTTCCAGAGACCGATCCACACCTCCATACTCTCCCCAGACACTACGAAACATGAGGGCACGCAAAACAGTATTTAGCATCCTCTTGTCAGAACTTCATATATCTCTTTTGCATGACGCTTCTTACAGTTAGTCAGGAGCTTGAGCAGCATCTCCACCTCAGACAGGGAGTGGATGCTGGTGAGGTTTGCCCCCTGAGAGCCACAGGCCCGGGAAGACTCCTCCCAGCTTCCTGCCTCCGTCTCTGACAGCAGCCGAAAGCAGACACCATTATGAGGCCACCAGCCGTCAGCACACTCTGTGTGGACATACTGCCAGTTCTCTGTAGGAGGAAGAAGAATCGGGAGAGGAGGAGTAATCACAACAGGACAGACCAACAAAAGAAAACAAATTCACAGCAGACATTGTTTTGGTCTGGCCACCAACAGCACAATAGAGAGAGAGGTCAGAAGTGAACTCCCCAGGTGCAGTGCAGCTGTTGAGGCCAAAAGCTACAAGAGCTAAAAAAAGCTTCTTGTACACTTTGCACTTTGTCTCATCAGTCATCGCTGTTAGTATAGGAACACCTCTGAAGATACAGGGAAGCAGTCTGCACGTCAGCTTTTATTGCAATGTGTTAGCGTATGCTCTCACCTAGCGGCTCTGCTCTCCGGGTGTCATTCGGTGTCTTCTTACAGATGTAAGGCACAGCTGATTCACAGGACATACTCTGCCAGTGACCCTGATACACTCCACACTGGCTGTTGTCCTGCAGCGGGCTGGCAGGCAGAGCTGATGGGAACACAGTGATGGGAGTTTTATTTTGAAAACCGTGTGTTTTCTTCCTCATCTTTACTTCCTGTCATGTTATCAAACTCAGATGCTGTATGGAGAAAAGTATTGAAGTGCCAACCCTTTCCGACAAAAAGCAACTTTTTTGTATGCTCTCTCTGGAGTGCACACACTTGCATAAGCTCTAAATGATTGTCTCTTGACAAAAACAAATGTTAAGTAATACGCAGTCAATTCACTATTCATGTAAAAAATAATTAAAACTAATAACATGAGACGGACATTGCCCTCTCACGGACTCAACAAATAATCAGTACCTGTGGTGAAATTGACCAGTGATAGAGGTGCTCCATCAGACCACTGCCACCCCCGTCCATCCTTCAGGTGGTTCAGCCCGATCCACACCATCGCTCCGACACTTGCAAGTCGATCTACCACAAGATGATGTTGTACGAATTGTCAACAAATGTTATCTGATTTCCATACAAATGAATGATGGGTTAACTATCGGCCGGTCTCACACGTCACTGAGGGATTTTAAAGTGATCAGGACAGCAGACAGAGGGCGATACAATCTGTGTGTCGTGTAGCTCTAGTGTAGTGTTTGTGGATGTAATGCAGTACTTGGTGGATGTTTCATTCAACAGCTTTTTGGTCCCTGCATGTGTTGTTTACCAGATGCCTACCTCTGATATACCTGTGCTCTGCCAGGCTGGTGATGCTGAGCAGATTTGCCCCTTGAGCCTGGCAGGTTGACAGAGCCTGACTCCAGGTCAGGATGGTGTACAGGTTGAACTGGTAACACGCACGCAGCTCCTGGTTCGACTCCCAGAAACGGTCACAACTGGAATCTACGAATAAAGCCACAAACTAAAAAGGCAGCAGGAAGCTGAGGAGGAGAGAGGTGAAATGAGACAGTGTGTACATAGTTTCCAGGTGTGGGTAGGAGTTTAGGCATCATGTGTTTATGTTAGCAAAGAGCAAGAATGGACTGCCAATGATAAAATAGAGAAGGCAACTAAATGTCACTGACCTTTTTACACTATATTGGGTTTGTATTTATTGTTTGAGTCAGATAAAATTATAAAGATATGCATTATTGTCTGGTTGGAATTTGAGCAGATATAGACCCTAATGAGTCGATGTGTTTTTATTTTGTGACCTGGTGATCACAGTAAATGCTGTGCTATTAAAATATCAAAAGTATGGTTTGCTATGAGTTTGAATTAAACAAATTTCAGTGACAAAAATAAATGTTTTATTTCTGCACCGTATGGCAAAAAGTAAGTGGACACCCAATCGTTACGCCTTCATGTGATCCTTGAACATTTCCCTTCACAACCATTAAGATGTTGCTGTAGGAGTCGCCTCTCTGGAGGACTGTAGTTGTGCACTGACGTTGGGCGATGATGTCTAGTGTTCCCGTTCATCCCAAAGGTGTTGGATGGGGTCGAAACAAGAGGTGTCCACATACTTCCGGCCATGTAGTACATCTACTCAGTTTCATTTCTTACTCTGTTGCACTCTTCTTTACCTTGTACCGGACAGAAGCCCCATCTCTCGAACTCATCGTAACGAGTGGTGGTAGCACACCACTGAAGGTGGTCCTCGCGCCCCTCAGTCGTGCACTCAGAGTACCATTTGTTGTTGTATTTAAAGGGCAAAGCGCAGGGCATGCCTTTTGCATTTCCAAACAAAGTGTGTATATCTGCAAATAGAACAAGCCGAGTATGATTTTACGTGACAGATACCCTATGCAGACATGTCAGAGAGTCACTAAGACGTCTTGTGTGTTGAATGTTTGATCAGAAGTCAGAAGACATGCAGGATGTTTCTGCCGTTTACCTTCATATGGATATGAGCACGGCCCCTCTCTGGGTGTGCCGTACCTTTTCCACTTATGGCCGGAGTTTTTCTTCACCACCACCAATCGTCCGGCCACGGCCACCTTCCACTGGGACGCCCCGTGCAGTATGTTTCCACTGCAGCGCCACCACAGCACGGGGAGGGCCGTGTCGCACTCGAACGTGCCGAGAGGCTGCGTCGTGTCAGAGATGTTGAGGCCCAGGCACGTGCTGGTGCCCAAGTTGAAGAGGCGATGCCGGGAGACCCACTTCCACAGCATGCGGCGCGTGGGCCGCTCGCAGTCCTCCAGCACCATGTTAGAGCGGCCCACCGTGATGCAGCGCTTCAGCGGCTCGCTCTCCAGGATGAACAGGCCCTTTTCTGAAGAGAGATGGACGAGAGACGAGGAGGACAGGAGAGGAGGAGGTGCGAAGAGGAGAGGGGCGAGAGACATGGGGGGGAGGAAGTGAGGAATTGATGTGAATGTGTAACACACGAGAGAGGAGGATGGATTTAGTGAGAGCAGAAAAGAATAGAGTAGTATGCTTCATGATGGCATAACCACACAGTAGGATGCAGAAAGATCTTACAGAAAGTCAGAGAGTAAAGTGAGAATACTTGTACCTTCAGCTTTAACATTTCACTTTTATTAAAGACGTTTCTCCGCCAAAACAGAGCAAAATTCAAGCTAAATGAAGGCCTGAGGGAACCTTTCATGTTTTCTTCCAACATGAATAAAGGTGTCTGTGTAACTGGATACTCTAACAAAACACGAGGATATACACTGAATATATACACATGGTAGTCATGAAAGCAGCTGGAGGAATTATCTCTCCCCTCATGTCACTATTACATACTGAAGAAGAATAAGAAGAGTGTTCTCCGTCCTGTGTTTATACATGAATGGACTATAACATCATACTATTAAAGACACACAACTTGAAACTGATCTGGAGAAAAATAAAGTGTCATGACAACAGTAAGACAGAATTTGAGTACTCGATTTAAGATTGCACTGTAACGATGATGCAGATTAGTATTCTGTCTGCCTTGACTCGAATTCAACATGCCACGAGACTCGTTTCAAGACTGACACTGATCATCAAGTCAACCAATCATCTCAGCACTATTGCAAACAGGTTTACATGTTAACCATCTGCATGTTTCCCTCTTCAGATTTGACTTTGGGAGGTTCTATATTGTTTACTGTCAATAGTTGTTTCATCTTTGGGACAAAAATGAACTCAAAATCAAAATGAACTTGCACATTTAGCTCCTGAGAAGTCCGGTAGGCTATTTTTTTTTTTTACATATAATAAAAAAACACTGTTGTAATGTGAGCCAAGCTGCAGCAGTGGGGCTCAAACTCTGCTTCAGAGGCCAACTTGGGGACGAGGCTAGTTATAGAATTATCTACCGTGATAAATGCACAGGACAAGAACGTGTACCGTGGGCTTATTTTGCAGAAGGTCGTTAATTAACATCTCAAATAAAAGACCACCGAGCAGCAGCTGCAGCCAAGACGATTCCACTTACTGTAGAACTCCGTGAGCTGTTTTCTCTCCAGGACCTCATCGTCCTCGTCGCTGACACACACGCAGCTCTTCGCCAGCAACACCGCTGCACAAATACTCGCCACAACAGTCACGCAGTCGATGAAACGAAACAACTGGATGAACATTTCGACGGCGGGATGCGGTGCTGAAGTGCAAATGTCCGCACATTCCGAGGCTCCTGGTCAGAGAGAGTATTTTTTTTTGGGCTCGCTGGTTTTCTTTCTCTCAGAAAACTTTGCGCCGAGTGAAGTTTTTCCAGCGGGGGACCAGCGACGTCACGTCTGACGGAGGAGCAGCTGCTGCTCTCCGGTCTGGAAGCTGCATTCCTGCCGCTGTTTCATGACTGTTTTCACCCGGACAGAGGCATACAGCTTCATTTAGACTGAACGAAAGGCCTCCAATCATCTATAAACTATGTCTCTAAAAACATATAGATATATTGATAGACAGACAGACAGATTCACATTCATTCCAGTGTAATAGGTTGAGGCAGGATAAGATAAGGGGAAATTCAAAGCAGTATAAACCTTTAACATACTGCAACAATGAGTGATCAACACACTAATGCATCAATAATTATAATCCCACATTATTCTGAAACGGGCTATTCTTCATAAATGGTACTTCTACTTTTGGTACTTTAGGTTTATTCTGATAATACTATTTAATTAATCTGAATACTTAAATACATACATTACTCATTCAACAGCATATGAAATATAACAATTAGCTCCACCTCATTAAATAGTCAAATTCTACTTGCACATTAAAAAACAGTCAATAATACCAATAGTATAATACTCACGGGGGTCAATGTTTCTGCATTGAGTACTTTAAACACTCCATATGTTGCTCATCATACTCACCGTACATGTTTCAACTCAAGTACCATTTACAATGCAGGATTTTTACTTGCAATTTAGGATTTTTACAATGTTGGGATTGCTACAGCAATTTAGTGTTGCGCTCATAAAGTTGGGTTGGGATCATGGACTCTAGTCGGTTGAGATTCAGGAGATTAAAAGCAGTAGAGGCTGAAACATCCTGACAGACAGTCCCGAGTCTGATCAAGCCCCAAAAACACTGGATCCAACCATTTCCCATAATGCACGTGGCTCTTCATGACACCCCTTGTCCCTCTGAATGCACACACCTTCACACCTCTAAGGCCCAATCTGTGATGATCCTGATGATGTGAGGCTTTTCACATTCGGTTGACAGCGGTAATATATATTTAGCACAGAGCACCATAAACCAACCAGTACCCCTACACCAGAAAACGATCTGACCCCAGGCTCTCTATGGGGTCATCTGATGAAACAGCAAATATTTAGGAAAATGCACAATGACAGCACAGCATAGGCCACAGATCCCTTCTGAAAGACAGAGCCACAAGAGTGTGTAATTATGCAGGAACCAGCTAATATAGTGGTGCAAATTATAAAATAATCAAATGACCCAAAACAACAACAAAACTGCCCCACTGTAAACAAAATACACTTTGAATTGGGTTTCTTGGTGCAAAATCTCAGTCTATCTGCATGTCGTAAAAGTATAATTTCACAATAAGTCAAAATTCAACTTTATTTATGTGCCATGCCACTAAAAAAAACTCAATTACTTACATCGAAGGCTCAGCCTCTCTTCACGATAAAAAAAACAAAACACAATATTTAAAAACAAATCATAATAATCCACCTGTATATTTACATTCATTAGAATATACAAGGATTATTTTCAGTAGTAGACCACTCGTAGTGTAGACTCCTTTCCAAGCTGCATGTTACAGTACACAAACTTTTAAGTTTGTAGGATCATGCATCAGGGACGTGCAGTGTTGAACAGTACATCAACAGTGCACTTTTACAGCAGCGAATTCATCATGTAGCGTTTGTCTGTTCACAGTGTTGTCTACTGTGTTATAACTATAAATCTCTAACTCAACACAGAGATTTGTACAAAAAATGTTTTCTCTCTCTGTCTCACACACACACACACACACACACACACACACACGCACACACAGACTTTTAAGTGCATTCAGATGTTGGTTTGCCTCCAGTAGTTGTCATCAGAAGTGATCCAGTGTAATGATCTTTTCTCTCTCTGTGTTCTTATAAGTTACATTTTTGAATGTAGACGTGGAGCTTTTGAACAGAGGGTTGGTCCCCTGAAGAGAGACAAAGAAAAAACACAAATTAACATTCAGAATCACTTTCAATTAAAAAGATCAAACAACAGGTCATTACAATGTTGTCACCAAAAGATGAAGGCTGGGATATTCTATATTAAAACAACACTCCTTACAATTCCAGAACTTGCCTGAGAATCCTCATGCTTTTAAGTTGTATTCAGTATTAAAGTAATCCAGTGATAGTTGTCTCTACTCCCATGGGCATACAGCAAACAGGGACTGATAATAGTTCATTTGGCATACTTTTAACGGTGCTTATTTGACAAAATGTAAACAATTATAAGATAAAGACAAAAAAGAAAATTTGTAGCCAACAGCTTACTAAATGCCTACATGGCAACGTGATACTTCCCATTTAAAGCTCTCAAAGCATCAGAGTAGATGGGTGTTGGTGGGGCATATTTGTCTCTGTTTGATAATAAAATTGATAATCATTTTTATGGCAAAGAAGAATAAGATACATCCCGCTTTGGCTTATCACACAGACTACACTTGTTAGCAGGATCTTACCGTCTGCCATTTTGCCTTTGACCTCTCAGCCTCAAACTTGGCCACCTCTTTGCGGTCGTGGACCGACACCAGCACCTTCCACACAGCCAGCAGGATCAGGCCGATGCACACGATGGAAAGGGAGACGCCCAGAATAATCATGGGGATGTTGGGAGGTTCGGGGCAACCTGGTACGGGACAGAGAGGACGACACGAGCCTTACACCAGGACGCCACCGTTTCTTTTGTGTCATCTGTTTCCTACATTGATGTAAAGCTTACCGTACATCTGGAGATCGTAGGCAGTGGTCCCCTTCTCACCTCCTACCACAACGAACGAGATCCAGCACTCGTTCTCCATCATCAGCTTGCATTGCATAGAAGCGCTCTTGTCATAATCTGAGAGGAAACGTGACCATACATATCCATAAGGAAGGCATGAATCCATCGTATATCATCTTCCCATTCGACATTGTGCCGAGAACGTAAAAGGATACACTCGCCTCTGTTGTGCTGTCAGCGTGATTTCCATATCAAAGACTACAATCTGGTGTGCGTGGACCGCACCATTGTATTTCACATCTGAAGCCTGAAAATCCTCTGTGATAATCAGATATACCTCTCAGCTTGCACAAGTATGGCGGGTTTAAAATAATGTCTTCTATGAAGGAAGACGGGGTCCTTTGGCCATTCACATGCTCTACAATAGCTCTGCCTGTACGACAAGGTAAATAATATGTTCCCCATTGTCCGGCACTGCCTGAATGGACATGGATGGTGTTGTGTTAGGTGGTGGTGGTGGGGGGGGGATACAGGCTTCAGAGAGACACCCGAGTCGATGCAGGTCAGCATTCCTCCAAATCTCTGACCCATGGGGAAACTTAGCATGGCCCTATGTTGATACCACTATCAAAAACACAAAGTCCAGCAACAAACAGCACAGCTAAGTGATCGGGCTAAAAGGGCTGATGGTACATTTGTACAGCGTTAATGTTGGTGCACATCCTGTACAGAATGTTGTTCTTTCATTAAAAAAGAACACGGCTTCCAATTTCGTCTTTATTTCATATTTGTTTTCAAATCATATCATTCATTTTCTTCCAGGCATCCACTGATTTTGTTTCACACGACTGTGACAAGAATGTATCAACGAGCACAGACTTGAAACCTGCTCCTTGAGAGATAGGATTTTGTGACATTGTTTGCTGTCAGTGCTTTATCATCGTCAAGGACTGTTTAGAAAACCCCTCCTTGTTAATCTCTTCCATGAAATGTCCTGACAAACGAGTTTGGCTGCCAAAAGAGCGAAGCAATTCCCAGATACTGCATGTTATCAATAAACAAGCAAGAAGCAAACAACGGCCCCTTGTTGCTGGCTTCAGTTTCAAATCCTCACTGGCTCTTGAAGGCACCAACGCAAGAGCATAATAACAATACAGTCAACACCCAAAACGGCATTAGATGTTAACGTTACATGAAGGGAACACAATAGTCCCTGTGATACATGGACTTTCTGAAGCAAGGTTCAAATATCACAGCCGGTTGATTTTCACATTGTTCTGACATGACCTGCTTGGTGAGGTGTCAAGTCAATCTGAAAAAACATACGGCATGCTTTGGAGAGATAGATAAGCAGATACGATAGATAACCTTCTGTAGAAATTCTTAAGGTGACAATTTTGACATATATTCCACAAGAGCTGGGAGATAATTCAACATCGCTGTTTGTCAAATGTCATCAAACATGTCATGATAATTTGACCTTATGATGTGATTTCTGTTTTCTAAATGGGTGATTGAAGTTTGACAACGTTTGACGGATGCAAAGCTTTTGTTCTTGTGTGATGCATGACAGTCAAACTGCTTGATTTCACACACATTAACACATTGTGATATAAACAGCAATGTTTGAAAAATATCAATATTAGAGTCTCAATAATGATTTGAACCATACTGCCCTATAAGTAATGAGATATGTGCAGAGACGTAGCAGCAACTGTAGAATACTCAATCATATCTAAGGAAGCGGTTGGTGGATCTCAGATGCAGAACAGGTGCGTTGTGGAGTCCTTTACCTGCTGTCATGTTGATGGAAATCTTAGGGACACTGCACTTTTCATCACACAACTCGGCATCGTCCTTATCCTGCAGATAGCACTCTACACAGGTCCTGGTGTCAAAACAAGAGGGGGAAAACAAACGGTCAAGTTTTCCCTATCGAGATAATACAGATAGTTTACTGAGGCCTCAATCACTGACACGATATGTACAAAGAAATCCCAGTGTTGGTCACTTATCACAGTTTTCCCAAGGCTTCACTCGCTCTCTATCACCCTTTTCCCATGTAACAGTGGTATCAAATGGCACCAGCCCTGACAGCTGCTTTATAATGGCAAGGAAATCTCTGAGTGCTGTGTTGTGTGTGTGTGCGTGCGTGTGCGTGTGTATGTGTGTGTGGGGGGGGGGGTCTTTTGATGTCACATGGAAGGTGTAGATACATGTGAACAAGGGCACCAGAACCTGATAGCCCTGTACTCCACAGAAAACAGATGGATCATGTGGCAAGGAGACAACGCCTCACATCTTTCAGGTAAAGAAACAACAACCTGATGGCATCGAAGTGTTCTCACCTTGCAGCGCTGCAGGCGTCTCCGCACGTCGGGCACTTCTCGCACCTGTCCCCAGACGCTCCGGGTACGGAGCAGACGCAGTGGCCGCACTCGCATCTCCCGCGGCCGCTGCAGAGAGCGCCTTCCTCCGACGTGCAGGCCTCGGTGCCGGTGCTGCAGTTACAATACTCCCCCGTCCAGCCGCTTTCGCAGTGACACTCCCCGCAGTCGCACACCCCGTGGCCTAGAAAACACACGCGCACAAAAAATTCAGTGAAGCAACAGTCTCGACACCATAAGAACGCGCGCGTAATTCGTCGCGCGTAATTCATCGCGCGCAATCGCTCACCTCCGCAGAGCTCCCCGCGGAAGCGAACGCAGGAGTAATTGTCGCACTCGCAGTAAGGTCCGTAGATGCGTCCAAAACTGGATGGGTGACATGTGCACTGTCCGCAGTGGCACTGCCCCTGACCGCTGCAAATCTCCGACTCGTTGTTGGCGAGGCAGTTGCTCAACGAAGCGTTCTCCTCGTTGCACACACACACGCCGCACCGGAAGGCCCCTTGGCCCTCGGCGCACCGGCTGCCGTTTGCTTCGGGAGGCCGCCGGCAGTCACACGAACAAAGAGACGTCAGTTCCACCTCCAGACTGTCCTGTAAACCCACCGGTTTCAGGGAGAAGTGCCGAGGTCCCGACACGCACCCCGGGAGCTGCACGGACACGTTGAACACTACCTGAGGAGCAAAGAGGACGTCCATTAAAGAGCGAAGCCAACAATGAATTGGTCGTAAGACGTTTTGTCTGTGTAACCAAACATACAGCTCATTCCTCTCTTAGGCTCCACTGTTACCCTGGGTGACTGACATGTCCCTTCATTATGAAGGACATGGGCACTGTAGTACATTTTTTTAATCAATCCCACATACACCATCCTTACCAGAAATACTCACAAAATGTGTATTTATTTCTCCACCTCTGAAAATATTCCCCAACAAACGCATGAAAGGTGCTAAACAAATACAGAGAAAGAGCAGATTAGAGCAAAAACAACTGACCGTCTCTCCAGGTTTGATGTTGGAGCAGTGTTTTTGATCAGGGAGGACAGTCCCATTTGGGCAAATGGCTGTAAAAGACATCTGGAGCTCCTCTGTGTCTCCAAGGACCTCCAGTTCGATCTCTGAACGCAGCTCCTAAAGAACAGCACAAATATATTTCAGCACCTTTGAATGGAAACACAATCGGCAGCGCTGGTCTCACACTGAACAAAAAGTTGCCCTTCCCCAAAATAGCAAAAATAACCAGCAAAATCAACATAGTGACTTATATTACCATGAAATGGGCTTTGAGTGGAATTACACTTTCACCCTGCGCTGACCTGTAGCGTGCTGAAACCATTTGAAACCACCAATCCAGCACTCTTTTTTTTGGGTGAGTCACCCTCCCAGGTGTGCTGGGCCGCTACACAAAAGCACCTGAGGAAAGGGCCAGCGCTAACCTCAGCCGGAGGAAAGACTGTGTTTGACTGACTAATGAACTCTGTGACGGACTGTCTGGGTGCTAACAGGTAAATTGTGTGTTTCCTGTAGGCCTTTAATTGTACTGTGCCCTCAGTGTTGCTAAGCAGGAGAAAACACGGGGACGTTTTTGGGATACACCCAATTGAGGATGGATTAAAGTGAAGTAAAACAGATTCATAAGACTACTGTTATTCAGTAAATATGTTGCAGGGTACTTAAAGCGGGTAGGGGGCTAAAATATCTATCCACTCAGCTGCAAACATGAATCCAAAATGCAGGCAAATATAAATACGAATCATGTGTCTTCTCTCACTAAATATCCCTCTGTTTTCTTAAGAACCACAACTATTTTCAATCAGTGCGATGTAAAAGGACTCCCCTCTTCAGAGACTAAAGGCGTGTAAACGACATAACTGATGAATTAATTAGAGGATGTGACACCAGAGTCACCGCCGTCAACGGGGGTTTTCACGGGAAGAGTGCAAGAAGTCAGTGAGAGAAAGATAGAGAGACAGTGGGGATGAAAGAGCAAGTCAGAAGGGACGTGGAGATCAAACAGCTGGGACAAGCAGAGACTTGCGGTCGAACATGCTGATGCAAAGCACTGGGTGGTAGAGGGGAAGGAAAAAACGGAAAAGCAATAGAATAAGAATGACTTGTGAAGACAGAGATACCGACTGGAGGTGAAACAAAATGAAAAGATGTACAGAAGGTTACATTGTGAATGCTTGATGCTCGTTCATGTGTGGGTCTTGCTTGAAACATTTACATGTCAAATTACTGGATTTTCAGTAAATTCCATTTCTACTGCTTTTAATATGGCATTTGTTTTTTTGTCTATCCAGTGCCTGCACACACACACTCACACACACACACACGCACACACACACACACACACACACACACACACACACACACACACACACACACACACACACACACACATACACACACACACAGCCTACCCGCCCATCCACATCACCAAGTCTGTTTATTTACTTTGTATGCCGTTACAATCAGTTCAAGGATGTTCCGCGAATCTGCCGCCAGGACTCCAACTGTGGCACCAGGTATGAGATTTGCATAGTTCTGTGAGAGAAAAAACAGATCAGCATTAAAGTGTGTCACTGTGAGCAATGTGGGCAGACTTTGGCTCGTGGTCTCGAAAGCAAAGCACAGAAAAGAGCCGGGGGGAAGAAAAGAGGGCAAGTTCGAACAGGTTGAATGAGAATGCAGCCCCATGAATACATATGCTGCCCTCAGTAAACATGCTGACACACACACATTTGTCTTTTTCAGTTTGGGACCTTGAAATGAACACATCCATGAAAACAAAGTGTTACCTTATAGTTGTGTTTTTGTGATTCGGTCACAGCAAATATCAGCAAGATGTTGTTCTCCACCACCTTATCAATCAGCTGACCAAGAGTTGGATACTCCTGGAGGGTTCATGATGAAAAGTCAAAAGTCAATGTGACGATGCATCACAGATGACCTTAAAATGTCTCATGAAACTGAGGTGGCTTTAAATGAAATTACGACAAAATGCAAAAGATTAAAACAAATAAAGTCTTCTGTGCCGCTGTGGACTTACCTGCACGGTGGACATGGAGTATTCGTTGTTGCCATCCAGGTGACACTGTCCATCGTTGGGAATCACGATGCCGGCCATCTTACTGTCCATCCCAAAGTGCGAGTCAGCGTCACTGACAAACACCAGCAACCGCATGGAATCCTTCCTCCAGCCTATCTTGTCCTATCAGAAGACACATTGCGCTGCTCATCCTCCTTTTCACATCACCAACTGACCAATCAAGCAAAGTCGTTTACAAGACAGAAAGACAAACTGACTACCCGGTTCATATCTTTCAGATATTCATTTAAAAATCAAAACCTTACCCCACAAACAGCCGCCTGCATGACGGCGTCAAAGCCGCACTCTGGCCGATCAATATTTGCAGATACACGCTGCTTTGCGATTATCTCGTTGAACTTGTCGGTGCTGCTCGTCAGAGACAAGACGTGTTTGTAGCCGAACGTTGGCAGGCAGGTTGTGGCCACGCTGCTGCAGCACGGCAGAAGACAAAACATACGCTTCCATCAGATACCAAATGACATTTCGGACAAGAGAAAAGAGGATGTTGCCGAAGGTCATATTTTAATAACTATTGTATACTTGCAGGGGTTGGCCAGCTCTTCCTTTGTGATTTTGATGAAGGGCAGGACGGGTTTCTCCACAAAGGAGCCAAAGCCCATTCTAAATTTACTGGTGAGCTCGGCCATCTCTTTAGACAAAGAGGACCCCAAGTCTTTGATCATCGCCAGATCGTCGATCATGGATCCCGACAGGTCCATCAGGTAGTAGATGTCCACAGGATAGTCCTCCGTGTGTTGAATTTTGACCTGGAAAGTCACCTGACCGCCTGTGCAACAATAAAAACCAACACCTCATTTTCTCGTCTGAAAACGAGGAAGCACTTCATCAAGCCACATCATCGAATCAAAAAGAGTGGCTGCGTACCAGGTCGCAGCTTGAGTGCCATTTTCTGTGGGGAGATCTGAGTGCTGTTGACGTTGCCCGTCTTCTTCCAGAGTGGGCGATCCTGCAGGATTTGGCCTTCGGAAACAGGGAACTCCAGCTGGTCCCGGGCACATCCCTTTTCTAGTAAGATATCCAGCGTGTCACATCTTTCACTGACTGACAACCAGTCTGTGAAATTCTGGGAGGTGAAGGAAAGAGTCACACGTCGAGCCGTTTGTAGATGGAGGACTGATATTGTTTCATGGTCGGCCATAAAACATTAGTTTTATCATCAGGTGCAAAATCCAAACAAGCAATGTCTTTCTGCTCACCTGTGCCCAGACACCATGCATTTACAAAATAAAACATGATGACCATCTGCTTATATGTTGCGTCGTCATACATGCACCCCTGGCTGCTTACCTCCTGTGTGCACCAGGCACAGTGAAAACTGAGCTGCAGGCAATCATCACAGGTCACAGTGCTGGCAGCTGAACATGATCCTGCAGCACACATACACAACACCGTGCAGTCAGAGTGAACTTGTCAACGCAGACCAGAGATCTTTTACAAAGTGTGTACAGTTATTGAACATGATCACATTTAAAGAAAGTTAAATTTAAGATATAATACATTGATTAGCATACCTATACGTATATGTGTAACATATCCATCTAATAATACTGTAATAAAGTGCAGTTCAAAATAATAAAATATGCATGAAAAAGAGGCCTTTCACAATAAAACACCAGTCATAAATTCCAACACAGCATTTATGGTCTTGCTCTTGAGTAACTGTTACTCTTTGTTTGCGCATTATAAACGTGAAGCCCTTGGTTTTCTGTGCTTACCCTCCACGGTGGTGATCCAGTACCGAAGAATCAGACTCAGCAGTATCAGCCCCATTAGTCCGCGAGGTTACTGGTTTGTGAGGAAACGGAAGAATACTTCAAGTCGTCTCATAGTCACAGGAGTGCAACATATCCAGCGTCATGCCGCCTCTCCGCAGCAGAAAGCAGACTACAGAGCGGAGCGCCGCCGTCCCGCACTACCTGGATAGAGGAGGAGGCTGCCTTTACCTGCGCTGCCTTTTATGTGCACTTCCGTCCAGGTGAGAGAGCGAGGCGGGCGCGAGGAGAGATCAGAGACCATATGACTGACATGTTGGCCGGGAACTGGTTTGTTTTCAACCCTTAATAGGCTGATAATGAATCACGTTGGTTCCCGCAGCATTTTATTATATACAGAATACGAGATAAAAATACAAGGAGGAACATTTAACAAAAGTTCAACACGAGAACGAATGATAGAGCAAAACGATTATGAAAAAGAATCTGTGATAAATGTTGTAGTTTTTACTCCATTAGGCCTATATTTAGTTTAACAGTTATTGTAACTTTCCAGATCTGTTTTACATTGATATTACTGTAATTAAAACCAGTGTTTTCTTTCTTTTTTGGCCTGTGACCCTCTTATAAACAAGCTCCTTGTCACCTTCCAGATGTGCGTGAGGTGTTCGTAGTTCAACTGAATAAGCATTTACCCTCTAAACTTTTTTTTTGTTATTCATTCTTGATTTAAATAACGGCTTGATTCCCAAAGAGGTCAAATCATTTAATATTTTACAAAAAAAGAAGATCTTGTGACCTTTTGGCGGTGCCTCGTGTGACAATATATTTACTTTATTTATTTTGTTCTGCAGAATAAGTATTCTGCGTTTGATACTTGCATTTAGCTTTTAATACTGTATTTTGAAGTACTTAGATAGATAGACAGACAGACAGACAGACAGATGTCATATCTTGATTTAAGCTTCACTCTAATAAAATCGCTGAATCATTGAAATCTGGCCGAAGACGAATAATAAAGTACAGACAGGCCTCGCCATCAGCAAATAAAAGCCTGTATACACCGATAACACAGACACCCTAACAGAAGATATGTTAATCATTAACGACACAAGAACGTGAATCATTGTTATTGTCTCCCAAGAATGTTTTCGGCTTGACGCTTGACTCAAGACAAAACCAAGCATGCAGGCCTGTCACAGGATATGAAATATGAGCATGAGTGTGTGCATGTGTTGTGTGTATAATACGAGGGGGTGAGGAGGAGGGAGCTACGTAGGTGTTGAATCATTGACAGCTGCATTACAAATATCGCTGCTTGTCCCAACTCAGAGGAATCTCACAATTCAGCACCACACCCTTCTGGATCTGGGTGAGTCCCATCTGTCACCCCAAACCAAACCCCACCTCCATGCCTCTTATACTGATCCCCCTCACCCCTCTCTTCTCCACCCCTCTCTCTGCAGCTCCCTGTATTTTGATCCACCAGTAGCCTTCTTGAAGTGTCCGTCTTTGAAATTGCCATTTTATGTTTATCGCTTCGATAATAATCTTAATTCTTCTCTTCTCTTCTCTCCTCTCCTCTCCTTTCCTCTCCTCTCCTCTCATCTCCTTCTCCTCTCCTCTCCTCTCCTTCTCCTTGCTTGTCATTTATGAATTTCTCAAGAAATATCTCAGCCTGATGCAATCAAAAAGCATTTTTTGTAACCTGGGTTATGAGTGCTTTGGGTGTAATAAGGCGTCACAGTTACACCATACTATCACTCACATTCCAACCTGACTTTAATCTAAATTTGAAACCTGTTGCCTTTCAGTTAGGTTTCGGGGAAGTGAAGGAAATCTGACAGTGGGGTTTGAAGCACGCTATGACATGATTTTTAAAGAGTATCCGTCTCATCAGAAATTCAGCAATCCATAAATTACTCTCCCACATACCTCTCTCTCTCTCTGCACGACACATTTACTATGCATAGAAACTGCGGTACACATCAACGCTGCAATGAGCCAACTCACCTTCAGGGGTGTCCTCTGATATCATGCTGTCTCGCCTCAGTCTGTCTTCCTTGTCATCAAGTGAAAAATGGAGAGAAACGGAGGAGCATCAGGCCAGCACATTCAGTCCTATTGTATCCCGACAGTCGTCAGAGTAACAGTAAACCTATTGTAATGGCGCCCTTTATGAAGCATGGCGCTAGGGTGACCCTGCTGCCCATGCTTCTTGGCTCATGTGTGCTTTTGTGTGTGTGTCTCTCTGGAAATGGGCGAGTGTGTGTGCATGCACACTGGGGTCATGTGTGGGTGTTTGCACAAGCTCCAACTTGCCTGTGAGTGTGTGTGTGTTAATGCGTGTGTGTGTGTTAATGCGTGTGTGTGTGTGTGTGTGTGTGTGTGTGTGTGTGTGTGTGTGTGAGTGTGCGCAGGGGGAGGCTGTGATGATAATGAGTGACAGTAACAACTGCTGGCAGTGAGACCTCCACAAGAGCCAGTTTCTTTATTAACAGACGACCTGACTGATGTGATAGTGTTGCGCTCTCGAGGCTAAAGCTGAACTGCCGCACAACGCTCCTGACTCAAAGTGATGGTCTTTGTGATGAGTTTGGATTGTGCGTGCGTGCGTGCGCATGTTTGTTCAAGTTCAATTACTTCCTGCAGTGAGGAGGAGGAAGCCGAGAGAGGGAGTGCCAGTGATACAGCCTCCTTCGTACAGAGGTATGGCTGGAATGCAGGTGTACGCATACATACGAGTGGAACTAAATAATAGAGCATCGGGCTACACGATGAAATATTTGAACATTATATTACCCCCAAATCCTAATATTTGTGTTCGACGGCTTTATAGTTGGTGCAATATGCAATACTCTATCCCCAGTCCCTTGGTTTGAACAAAAACAAAATAGTCTATACATGCTAGTGGTTCTGTGAGGATGTGCTTGAGCTGAATGTTAACATGTGCACAATGGCAATGCTGGCATGTTAGTGTGCAGCAGGCATAATGTTTACCATGTTCACCATCGTTTAGACTTGAGTGTAAAGGTGCAAACATTTGCTAATTAGCACTTTGAGTACAGCTGAGGCTGATGGGAATGTCTTTAGTTTTGCTGGTATTTGGTGACAACCAATGAGAATTGGATAAAATGAAATTCTGAACAGATGATGGTGCTAAATGAAAAGTCACGAAGTTATTACAATTCAGCCTCTGGGTACCAAATTTCACAGCAATCCGCCTTGTTGTAGAGATATTTCAAATAAGAACTAAAAAGTCAACCTTGTAGTGTCGCTTCAAAACAAGTCATCAATCAAGTCATTGGGATTCAGCCTCTTGGGATCACGATTGACTTCATAAAATGTCATATAATTCCAACCAATAATGGACAGACAGAGCCATGCCACTTGCACCGCTCAGAAAAAAACTTCACAGGAAAAACCCTCTAATTGAAAAAAAGAAACCTCGTGTAACAGAGGACATATCCCTGGATGAACAGAGTCACATACAGCCCACAGAGAAATACCATCACTGCCCTTTGAAAACCGTGCGGCAACTTTTCATGAGCTAAGAAGGAGAAACCGCCGGTCTACAGGTTTGTCACAAAACATTTTTCTGATTATCCAATGGGTTTTTAAATTGTTTATTTCGTTTAAGAAGTACAGGAATTGTCTTAACCCATACAACAACATTTAAAACATCAATTTACCTATAAATAAAAAGTAACCACATTTGACTGTTATTGCAAGTACATAATGTAATAGAAGAAGATATGTACATATAATGAAAAGAAAAAGAAGCAGATAATAGCATTGTTGATTGATATACATACATTGTTAGGATGTATTCATATTTTAAAATAGTTTCAGCCAGAATAACATTCAATGGCAGGCTAACTGCTTCTAAGAGTATCTTTACGTATATCGTATGAGTACTTTAGAATCATATCATTTTAACACAAATGATTCCACTTGAGTGATTTTTAAGTCAAACGACAGCATTTCTAACAGACCCATTGGGTTTATTTATCAGGCCATGTTCAGGTCAGGAAGTATTCAGATCCTTTATTGTATAATCAGGAAAATGCACTTAAATTAAAAGTATTGAAAGTAAAAGTAATAACAATGCAGAGCAATGTCCCCTGTAACTGTTATTTTTACTGAATTACCCAGAGCCACCGGTGACACCTTCACAAAGTTATTTTAATTTAAATTTTGTATAAATATATAGAAAAATATTTAAAAGGAAATGCAACAAATCCTCATACTGTTGGATAGTTTGATTTATAACAAAGCATCGTATTTTATAAGCTTTTAATGTGTTTTGTGAGCAGAAATCTTAATTTTTAAAGTAGTAACTAAAGCTGTTTGCTAATTGTAGAGTATTAGTTACCTTCCACCACCGGCAGTGAGCAACAAACACATTTCATTGACCAAAAAATCTTTACATAATACAATAACCAAACGAATCATTCGTTGCAGCCGTGTAGGCTACTGTACTTTCACCTGCAGACCACCCATTTGGTTATTTTATCATGGACACATTTTGAAATGACAGAATCGAGAGAAGCGAGCAGCAACAGTCTGCATCTTTAGAGAAGCAGTCCATGTGTTGAATTGCTGACTTGTATCACACTAAATGAATGACACTGGATACCGAGGCGGTCCCAGCTCTTACCGTCCGTGCCCCCGGTCTGACCGTGGCCCTTCTCAAGGGATCAGCGCCATGTGTCCCCTCAGCTGTGGAGAATTAACAGAGAGACAGAGAGCGGACTCTACGTGGCATGTATCCTATGTTCAAAGGGTTGATGCCCGCCTCACGAGAGGCACTTGATTGACACGTGTGTGTGTGTGTGTGTGTGTGTGTGTGTGTGTGTGTGCGCGCGCGTGTGTGTTTGTGTGCCCACTACACGGGACATGTATGTATATTGGGGTTGGAGGGGTGGTGTGTTGGGGGGCTGACAGTGATGGCTAATCTTGATCCCTTTGACTGGTTAGAGATGGGGGCATGGTGCCTTTATGTCTCTGGGATCAGCTGCGCTAAGTCTGAGCTTAAGACGGGAGATCCACAAAGGCTGCGTGTCTGAAATAGTGCAGGAGGAGCCGGTTTCAGCACACACATGTTGCACTTGTTGCTCATCTGATCCGTCATACATTGCATGCAGAAGATCAGACACACGTTATTCAAGCTTGAAAATCAGTTCTTGTTTCAAATATGTTGGATAGCTTTGGCTCACAGCGCCCTCTGCTGCCAGATAATCAGCACAGCCCTGTGATCTCTTCTTGATGTGTATTGTATCCTCAGAGGATTTGAGGTTGTTGGGGACCAGGTATCTCTTGCGGATCAGTTCGTTTTGGTTTGTTCAACTCAGCATGTGTGAACATTTGCACAATGTTTCCTGCAGCAGTGGAGATCCATATCTATAAAAAACAAACCCCTGATCTGATCTGGGGTCATGTTGGCTTTGACTTGGAGGAATTTTAATGGAAAGCCTGGATTACAAACTGGAGATGCAGAGATTTCAATTTGCAAGCTTTTACCAGGAAGGGGGGGGGGGGGGGGGGATCAAAAATAAATGAGTTGTGAGAAAAATTGTGGGGTCCAACACTTCTGTAGCTTTACCCGGACAAAGGATTTTTAAGTCAGGATATCGCTCCTGTGGTGCAGATTTTGACCGATATTAAGTTGCAATACTAAAAGTAGCTCGATCTTAAAGGAGAAGGCTGCTGATATTTGAACAATCCCATTGAAAATACTAAAACTAGCCCTGAATTTAGCTTACTAATACAACAAGCCTGATATATTTAATTCCTCTGTGCCAGAGCTCCAATGTCCAAGAACTGTCCATCAATTAGTCACATCCTTGGTTCAACGTGTCCCTTCATCACAATGAACATAGACCTTTATTTTAAGACAATTGTACATTCAACATCCTGCTTATGTAAAAAGTCATTAGAGCGCCAAATGTTTATTAATGCGCCACTGAAAATAGACCTCAAAAATGTGGTATTCACTACATTTGTTAAAACTACAGTGGCCAGTTATTTTAGGAAATTATTTATCTTTTAATATAAAAAAGAAACTACATTTGTGACCATTTAATAGAATGAATGGGAGTGTCACACACAGATTGGAAAATATTAACTGACGCATCAATGCTTTATTGCAATTAAGAAAATATAGAATAACACCAGAAATATCCTTTGAACTTCCAAACACACAACATTACAAACGTGCAACAGCAAAAGAGAGGACCAGTGAATTCAAGAGACAGGAGTCGCATCTGAGAAAGAGAAGAGCCTTTTATTCAGCATTGTTCTTATTCAAATGTTTTCAAAGGAGAGAGCAAGGAGAAGGTTTTTTGAAAATAAGCTGAAGGTGAAGGGGGAGGCAATGAGGATAACATGTACAAGGTTTTTTTTTTTCTTTTCATTTTTACATTTTTTCCAGCAACAAATGTTCAGAATGGGAAAGCACACTCAGCAAAAGCAGGTTACCGCTTGTATTTTCCAAAGGTGAGCATTTACTGCTACAGTACTATTGGTCGGGGAAAAGCACCGCGACCATGCAGCTTTAACCTTTTCTTCTTGTCTCGTAGTAGTGTATAGAGTTTCTTACATCAGAAATCACCAATTTAAAGAAAAAAAGAAAGAAAAGCAAAGCAAACGATAAAACTCACTTATTTTCACATTTGGCCCTGAATTAATATTATTTACAAATCTTATTCTGGACAAGCAAAACTTCTGAAACCCATGCCGTCAGTCAAGAGATTTCAACTTCCACCCTATTCTTATGAAATACTGTTGTTTCTGAAGTACTTCATACATAATTGATTGATTTGAGATGCAAATTGTTTGGCATGTATACTGTATAACCAAATTACCAAAATCGGGCTAATTCCTAGCGTTGTTTTTGGGGAGCTTTACAGTAGCAGTTTAACCAAAAGATAGTGGCTTTTAGTCTTTCTTAAAAGGAAAGCAAGAAAAGGGAGGGGAACGTGGTGAGTCATCTAAGATCCGTGAAGAATGGCAAAGGCAGAAGACTGTGCAAACTAAATGCACGTAGCCGGTATTCATTTATTCCAAGCACATTGTAAAACCAGCTATGTCAAGGAGAAGCTAGTAGTTGTCTTACTCACAGCCGAACAACGCTCATCATGAAAAAGAAACACCAGAACAGAAGCAATGACAAATAAAGACGAAGCAAAGCACAATGTTTCTTTGCGGATCAGCAAGAGAAACGCTGCATGTGGGAGACAAAAATGGGCAGAAGTCCTATTTAGCCAGCTCCTGAGCGTGGCTTTTGTTCTGCTTCGTCCGCTCTGGTGAACAAGGGGGCTTTACCTGCAAACCCCACACCAGCAGACTCCGGCAGAACCATGAGGTAGATCACTGGTCAAACTGACCACAAGAGAAAAAAAAAAAAAACCCTCCTTAAAAGATGTCCATTGGGTGTAAAATTGTAATTTCATAAAAGTACGGCTCTTTGTTTCATGTCACCACGATTTGTTTTAAAAAGGGAAAGAGGGGAAATAAGGGATTACCGTGCTCTGAGACTGTCGCCGTTCTTTTTTTTTTCTCAGTATTGCCGTGGGACTCTCATTGTCTTTATTGCTACCAGAAGACTAGATAGCGAAGCACTTCACACACACGTTTGATCAATCAGATAGAAATATGACACCTGATCAAGTTCGATGAAAACAATGTTGGCGAATGTTGGATGTGACGTAAGGAAGGCACCTTTTCCAATATTAAATTCATTAATTCCCTAATGAAATGGTCATCTGCATCAGCTGTCTAGTGCAGTTGAACATGAATTGATTTTGTAAGCTATTCTGTGGCAATGATGAAAACCAAAATGAAGATATTCTGAAACTTTAAACTTCAGTGCAAGTATTGCAAGTCGGTTTTTTTCCATATATCACAAATAAAGGAACTATAAAATCATAGACACTTGGAGGGGGGGGGGGTAAACTATCTCAATCTCATGCATTATAATATCACATCATACTGGGGGAGGAGAGGAGGAATGGGAAGGGGGGGGGGGTCCTCTGGCATTTGTTTGAGAAAAGAGAAAAAGAAGAGCATGTTGTTTCTTATCAAAATAAATCTTTTTTTTTTTTTCTTCCTGTGATTAGCCAACTGTTGAGTCCATTTTTCACTGCCCTCATTTTTTCACCACAAACGTCGGGGCTGTGCAAAGAAAGTTCATGTATCTGGTCCAATCAGAGAAGGCGTTGACTGTTACCACTGCGATGTCATCGGCAACCTCCCACCTGCCCTCTGGCTCACATAGCGGGAATCTATAGCCTTAAAATAAACAGAAAGCAGAAGCACTGGTATGAAAACTATAAACTATATTTAACAGCAGCATTGGATCCTATTATCTTTGACCTACACAGGCACCCTGTATACAGATTTCAAAAACTGTAACCTTTTACATCCTGGTAACCCAGAAATTATTCTTATTAATGGTTTACAACAGATCTATGAAGCTTTAGTTACTGATTCTTTAACCATTAATAAGGCAACTACTTGGTGTCCTATTAGGAAGTGGTGCTATAACGTCCACGTGGCAGTAAAGTTGCTAAAGTTAACAACTTGCTGGCATTCACATCAGACGACTTGCATTCATAAACTACAGCGTACCTGTGATTACTTGCCGAGTTGACTGTAAGGAGACGAGTTATTAGAAGAATCCACTTGTTGTGGCGTGCCGTTTTCCTGAAAAGCAAAACAGCGTCTCTCACTTAGAGCGTGATAATAACTATCTTCACTGTGTTTGCACTGAGATAATTGATGGTTTTACGAACACTTCAAAAACAACTCTAGGCCTTATGAGTATAGAAGCCGGGTGGACTGGCACGGGATGCTCCTAAAACAATACTTGTTTTCGGCTATAATCACATTTAAATGAACGCCCGGTATGTAGCTGAATGTCTTGAACGAAGTTGATCGAGGTAAAGATACAATAAACTTACAGGTGTTGCCTGCATGGGAGGATACTGAGGCATGTAAGCTCCCTGGACACCAGGGTTGGCTGAAATATACTGCAAGACAAAAAAAAAAAAGATTAAATCAATAAAATCCAAATGATTGAATGGTATTACATTTTGTTAGACATCACACGATAATCTGTTGAAAAATAACAATTGAATCACTCATAAACAATAAAGATTGAACCTCACTAATACAGGGGTGTCCATGCAAAATGTCCCAATTAAAGATCTTTCTAGTGGGCTGCCGTTCGTCACAAGGCCATGTCAGATCACTGTCACTGTACAACTTGCATTAAATGAAACTAACATGTTGTCCTCATACTTGTCAGCATTTTCTATCCAATCATACGACCCCCGGTTTCATTTAATCAATGCTGAGTGTGATGTAGGATATCCCAGAATCCCACTCACCGCTCCTGTGTTGCCCAGTGACAGCTGGCCCATCTGCTGAGTGATCATGGCTGAAGTGTGCAGTGACATGGAGGGATCCACAGAGGGCGACATCACAGCACCCTGGAACACAAAGCAGCTCACTTTTGACCGTGCGATCCCATGATTCCACACACGAAATCGCCTAATTCTGATGAAACCCCCCCCCGATCAAAAAGCACATGTAGGCTGCAACAACAGTGGCAGCTAGTGTGTTGCTAAAATATAGCATGTCTTACTTTTAAACCTATGTATGTAAGTCAGCCCAGAAAGATCAGCTGAGGGAAAAAAAGAAAGATATTCTACAGCTTTTTAGGTTTGTTAAAATGTAAGATAAGACATTTACAGCAATAACTCTGAGGTAAACATGAAGCAGTCTGTGCTCCTGGGTCATGTTACAGGATGAAAATATGTAGAAAGGTGTGACGTTGCCAGCGCTAGTCTGTTTTCAGATGCGGTATATTCCTTTAAATATGACGCCTTTAGGGAATAGACCGTTTCCTGGTAAAAAGTGGGGGAGGGGGCAGATCAGCAGAGACACTTGTTCCACTGGAAACCATCTGTTGGAAGAGTCAAAGAGTCACAAGACTGTCTCTGCTCCAGGCATTTCCTGCTGGATCCAGAGAGGGGGAGGCAGGGGGGGGGGGGCTGAATGGCTTTTTAGTTGTTCCATTTCTCTTTTGTACACACTCCAACACACACATACTTACAACATGTAAATACACAGGGGCTATTTCCCAGAACTCGTCTGGGCTCTGTCCACCGCCTACATTTGGGGAAGCTTTTAACGTTGGTTTGATCGTGTCAGCAGAACGGGCTGATTAAAGTTCACACTGTGTGAGCTCAGAGCTGTAGTGGCGCCACACACCCATTTCCTGTACACAGAATAGGAGGTGGTCGATGAGTGTATGAAAAGAAAAAGAAGCAAATGCCGTTGTTCCCTTACCGGGTGTTGCATGATATATGGTTGATGTGCCACCCAAGAATGACTCTGTACCTAATGGAAGGTCAGACAGGAAGGGAGAGGCAGAACGAGAGACAGATGGAAAGAGAGTTATTGATGTGCCTTGGATGAAACTTTAGTGTTACAAACGTTAAAATTACAAGCGGCGGCGTTTTTAAATAGAAACAAGGATGTTATCAGTCTAAATTATACATTTGGAGTGCAACAGCATATGCTGTATCCTTTCTTGCGTTTCGACTATTTCTGCTCAGGGACCATAATCAACCATGACAGTCCCAAATAAATCCGAAGAATTCAGATTTCTCGGGCCCTCTGTTCCCCCTCTGTTGGCTAAGGAGCTTTTAAACTATTAAGATGGCCTCCGAACTCCATGGATCTTACGACATGTTTGATTAGGACTTAAATAAACGTCTTCGTCGACCTCCAAACAATATCTCCAGTTCAGGCCCTGCCTCCCCCTCCTGAGGAGCTCAATGGTTCTCTAGAACTTCTTTAAAGCTGGCAGAAGGTTATCCTGGTAGCTCTTCTTTTCCCCTCAAGCATGTCCAAAACTTGCTTCTGTACATGTAGCTATAATATATGTAGCCTCCTTGGCCTAAGTCCATCACCTGTGCCAACCAAGCTTTGAAAGCCTATTTTCTTAGTGAAGCTTATTTCCCTCACTGCTGGTGTGTCCACCAGAGGGCTCTTGGGCTGCCGACCTTTGAACCCGAGGCCTTTGTAGCCACTTCAACAACCATCAAGGCAGAAGGTAGGTATCAGGTGCAATGCCCATTGGGCCAAGGGAAGGCACAGGTGTTTGTTTGTATTGGATGAGAGAGAGTTGGGTGCTTGGAAAAGCTTCAACTGCTCCATCATCACACTGTGAAACTTTGAGTGTTCCTTCTGGCAATGAATGGGACACCTGGAGGCGAGTACCTGAGAGGAGCTGCCTCCTCTATCTAATTGGAAAGTTGAGCCTTTGTAGACGTCATTATTAGTTATGGATTCAAAACACAAGAAAGCGCACACATTAAGTGTTCATAGTACCGGAGCCCTTAAGGTGCCAGGTCGATGATGATGACTTAGCAGGTGCTTCACCAAATGTAAAGCCGTTTCTATTGTCCAAACTGCACAAAGAGAACGTCTGAGACTTAGAGCTTATTATCAAATCTCCACATAACGGGGATGTTTAGATGTAAAGACCCAAACAGTTTACGGGTTCATCTGAAGAGTTTATGGTAGAGGGCTATATTCAAAAAGACGGATCTTGTCTGCATGCAGAAGTGTTTCTGATGCACAGAAAGTAATAAATCAAAACCTATGGGTGAAATATTACAAAACACTTATTTCAGAGAAAGTTTTACTCAGAGACGATGTACCAAGCTTACTGTCATATTGAATTCTGGTTGACCAAAGCTCTTCGAACAAAGCAAAATCAAACAATCAACAGCCGCCACATGGAGACTGCCAAAGTGTGCGGCGGCCCAGGGCATCGTTAAAACACCTATTCATACATCTATAGCACCTGTACAACCCACACACAAGCAAAAATACACCCTGACCCACATCTACACACGCCATTACCTCAAATGCAACAGAGAGGGGAAGAGAGACACAGAGAAAGAGAGATTTAACTTCAGCGCTGGCCGTTGAATGCGTTTGTATTCAGGATCTTCTGCAGTACCTGGTAAGCAGAGACTGGAGACATGTAGGGAGACATCGAAGGCTGCACACTTATTATCCTGTTGCTCACTGGATACGGCGAAGGGTAGTACCTAGGAAACAAACAGTATTTCATAATAAAGCTCCAGAGTTATGACTATAGTTAGAAGTATAAGTGGTTTCATGAGCTGTAGGGTAACTCACCCATTCTGTATAGCTGCTGAGGAGGGGTCATAGGTAAGAGTCATTGCACTCTAAGGTGAGGAAATAATGTGGAGTTACATATTTGCATTTGCATCAAAACAACTGAACCCCATGTGAAACAATAATCAATGCATTTGAACACTTTTTCAGTTATATTGGGTTTATATGGGAACACGTTTAGAAAATATTCTCATTTTCTTTTGTATTATGAAACAAATATTCACTGAGGAAAGTTCATTTCCCACGAAACAGCTCGACAAAACATTGGTACAGATGATCAACACAAATGTTTTGCCAGTGATTTGTGAATGAATTATGGTCCAAAGAGCTTATCGTGAAAGGACGTTTTTCTTGAAGAAATGGGCACCATTGTATGCGTGACACGATAATAAAACGTCATTCATTCATACTCATCAAACAGAGGGGGCAAAAGGTTCAAACACATGTCGGATGACAACAGATACATACTAGTCTGAGATCCCCTGTCTGTCCATTGGGAACAAATCCGCTGTGAGCATGTTTCTTCCTTTGACTGTCTGCAAACTTACACAGCAAGGGCTGAGAGGGAGCTGGGGGCAAAGCACAAAAGCACGGCACATCAACACTCGGCGATCAATCATCAGCGCCTCCACACTTTTCATCGGAGGGAACATGAACAGAAAGGTGGATTTTCTTCCTACCCAGAGATCCAGAAGCGATCTTGATGAACTTCCCATTGAAGTGGGAGATGACGGCGTTGCACTGCTCCGTTGTGTCCATCCTGACAGGGGAGAAAAAATAACAAATGACTCGTCGTCGAATCACAGAGACGATCTTCGGTAAAAACCAATGTGGTATTTTAAGGCGTTGGGGCCCCTTCATACAAAAGTTGAGCAGAATTGTCCCTCCTCATTTTAATGCGAGTTCACATTCAGTCATAAACGTACCTACACAAATACACCTGGCTGTGTGTGTGTGTGTGAGAGCTTGTCTTAGCAGGTTTGTCAATTTAATTCAAATGTAAGCGTCAGCGAGAAAGTTATTTTGAGGATCGCAAACGTCAACACAAACATTTTCTTGCAATTTCCACTGTTTTCCTTTACAAACTGACTTATGGCCGTGTAACTACTGAGGCAAGCCCTGTACAGACAACTGGACATGACTGACTGGTTATAGATGCAAGTGTGAATGTAGTTTTGGTTGCTAATGTAATAAATTGCAATGAAACTAGACCTCCAGTGATTTATTGGGTGATATTAAAAACATGCTATAATAGTAATGAATGTGTTACAAATGTTCACAACATCTTAAATTGATTTTAGTTTCGCCTTCATTGCACTTGAACAGCAGCTACACAGCGGCATCGCAGCACTAGATACAATCTCGTGAGTGGTAATTTGGTGTTAGGCCATTATGTATCATCACAGCTTCGTGATCAAAGCTGAAAGTTTATCCTACAGCTACTTTAAAGAGAGAACGAATGGCTACTGCGACCGACCTGGCGAAGCCCA
The DNA here is from genome assembly GCF_949748355.1 of Melanostigma gelatinosum. NCBI lineage: Eukaryota > Metazoa > Chordata > Actinopteri > Perciformes > Zoarcidae > Melanostigma > Melanostigma gelatinosum. The sequence continues at coordinate 19,744,846 of NC_136635.1, forward strand.
CGCCTCGGCTGTTGCCGCTGTAGTCTCGGAGGATCCGCGTGGAGACGACCTGGCCGAAGGGCTGCAGCATGTTCTCCAACTCTTTCTCATCCACGGAGAGAGGCAAGTTGGAAATGTACAGATTTGTGGGGTCCTGCTCCTGTTGCTGCTCACAGAAAGGAAGATGGGAAAGAAGAAGTGCATTGGATCTCGTGGTTTTTTTGGAGTTTGTTTTGCATGTGACCTGAGGGAGGATAATAACTTCTCTTGAATCATTATTTAGAGAACCACGGATAAAGGCTGTGCTGCACTGTTTCTTCACAGACAAAACATATTGTTCTCTGCAATGAAACTTGTACGTGTGGATCAGGGTTTGAGATTTAAGTACGGTTAAGGGATAGAGGAAGACATTTGGTTTGACAAACATCAATAAGCTCTCCTCCCCACACCCACAGAAAACGCACTTCATCTGAACTGTGCAGCAGCTCAGCGCCTCTACGGTCTTCCCTAGAAACAGCAGGAGAGCAGCGTAGCCTAGCTACCACAACACACAAACTGTGTTCTGCCGTGTTTGTTCCAAACACAGCGGCTACATGCAGGTCTCCTGGGAGCAACCCCTCATCAATGACCGTCTCTCACACATGAATTTAAGCACATCGACTCAGGCCGGGGCCGGGGAAGGGACTGAGAGAAATGAAATGATCCAGACCATTTCCGCTGCTCAAATCGCAGATGTGATGCAGGAACACCCTGTTTGTTATCGAAAAATATTTTAGGAAAATGAAAAACTGGTTCCTTTGAATTAGTCACAGAGGATCAAGAACGGCTCACAGCAGCAGTGCTGTTGCTATAGCGCTGAGCTGCAGAAAGGCCGACATCAGTATGCATGAACGATAATTGTTAACGCCCAGGGACAAAGTAATAATGCTGGGAAAAAAAAAAATCTGTTCCATCTACACAGTACAAGCTCGCCAGGATTGTGTGTTAAGTGTGTGGGCTGGTGGTCTTGTGCGTGTCACACTGACTGACGGTTATTTGGCAGAGAGGGACGTGACATCTGGTTTCTACAGTGAAAGTAAATGGGGTCACGGGAAGAACAGCTTGTCAGCTGAGGTCATGTGACCAGTCTAATGTCATTCTCCAGCACACACTGGACACGTGCAGGCATTAGAGAAGCACAACCCCACAGAGATGTTCACAAGTAAGACAAATATGCACACACACACACACACACACATGCCTGCACCAAACTCACCTTGGCCATCTGGGCCTGTATGCCGCTGGTTTTCAGAGCATGTACTGCCTTTAAAGCAGCCCCCGGGCTGTCAAAGTCCACAAAGCCGTAACCTGTAGTTGGTAGAACGAAATGAATATGAACAGTCACGAAATAATAACAACAACCATCTATTGTACATTTTGTACTGAGGGATGGGACATATGTATTGGTCTTTATTGTGTATTACTGTGGACAAAAATCAAGGTATCTTTTACATTATCAATCATGAAGCACAATTTACACTACAAAATAAGAATGAAAAAAGAGATCTCTCATCATTTTGCGAATTGATTCACTGTCTTCCCAAGAGTGCTCTGTGAAGATTGATACCGCTCTCATGTGTGCGTGGTAGATAGGAAGGTAAAGCAGCTGGTTAGTTTAGTTTAGCATAAAGATTGGAAAGAGGGGGGCACACCAGCACCTCTAAAGCTCACTCATTAACATGTCGTAGCTTGTGTGTTTAATCTGTGCAAAACTGAATAGATGTACTGTATAAATTAATATTTGTGAATTTAAGGGAGACTATTCCGTTAAGAACCAAACCAGCGTCTATGTTGCACCAGATTCATGACAAAATACACACACTTTGTGACCGTTTTCATGATCCAAAGCATACCATGGTGTTTCTGAACTTTGAATGTGTTTTATTATTGCCCAGGCACTCACCGGTCTCCATTCATTTCCATAATGTGTGAAAATCTCTGTGTGAAGACTCTAAATCTGCTGGAGTTAGGTAATCCATCGTAATCTGCTTTAGTTTTAGTAAAACTTGTGTTTTCCTTGCATTGTATTGCAGACTTTGCAAACCAAGCGGCACTTTCAGCCGTTTGAGTAAAACAACAGCGGACACATTGACCGTTCATGTTCGTACTGACGGATTACCCAAGTAAAACTATCAAGTCGCTGCAAATTGATTTTCATACACTATGGAAATTAATGCTACCTGGAGGGTATGGAAATGTATTTAAACATCTAAAATAACAGCATGTGTTTCCAAGTGTGCTGTCATATAAGTGTGTAGCATAAATCGTAGTGCAAAATGCAAAAGAACCGGTGAGATGCTTTTGAACATCAGCTGAAAACAACAGTTACTTTGATGCCCCAACTAAACAATAAGTCTGCGTACTTAAGCATGCATTGGAGATATGTTCCAGCACTGCAAGAGGACTGAAGTTATATTGCCAAATATACTTCTTTTTTTTTCCCCCGAATCATGCAGCCTTGATAATTGACGGCTGGTAAGCTAATAACCTTACTGACCTTTACATTTGTTGGTTGTCTTGTCCAGGATTGCCTTCGCTGACTGAATCTTGCCATACCTGTGCACACATCAACATTCAGATGACTTACACGGAAGAAATGTATCAACAAAATGTCTCTTCATCACCTTCGATTTCTCATTATGTATTGTTAATGTGAACACAGGCAGAGAAGAACAATTAATGAAAATAATAAAGACTGGTCATATTTCAGAGGCGCATACTGTACATCACTACTCTCACCTACATGTTTCCAAACACTAAGAATCCACTTTCAGGCTTTACTTTGTCTCCCACTTCAAACTCAAGTTGCTCTCTGGCTCGGGGTGGTACAACTAATCAACGCAGGCGACAAAAATTGATGACCAAATTAGTTGCAAACGAATTCAATTATGGATTATGTGACATCATCGGGTAGCGACTCTGGAGCGAACGAACGCATCGTTCATGATGACTTTCATGGCTGGAGAACGCTGCTGCAGAGTGCATCAGTTGAAATAAACTGAAACATTCTAAACTGCAATAAATTCTTCAACTCCTGACGTATTTCTGAATAAAGTATTAACTTTTATTGTCTTTAGCTAACACACTCCAAATTCAATGTAAGCGTCGATAGCTAAATAGAGTCCATTGAGTTATTGTGTAATCCATAATCCAACAAAAAGTGGTTTATCTGTTTCACTAATCAATAGATTATTCGACGATCGAAATAGGCCCTACTGTGGCACACGCTGTGAGCAGCTATGCGAGTGCACACAACATACAGACTGAATGCCTGGCTTACATCCCCATTCAGACCTTGTTGCTATGAAAAGCGCTTTCATTTCTGCTTTGTGCTGGCAAACACCATTGGGAACATCACGAACAAAACACAAGCAAACAGGACACAAACAGCTGCTGCTGCTGGTTACATGGGTGAATGCCTCTCTCCGTATGCTTGTGATTCGCAGGGAAAGAGAGAGGAGACCAAACTCCACTAATTATGGCATCCACCGCACTCACCACTCGGACTGACGCCTATAGTATCACGTATCGAACATGTTCACCGCTTTACATGACTCGGTTTTCTTTTTTCCGGAAAACAATAATTTGTGCAGTCCGCTTCACATACCACAGTTGAGCAAACACTTTTCCATGTGTGTGTGTGTGTGTGTGTGTGCGTTTCTGTTTCTGGAGCTATGGTTGGAGCATTTGATGTCAGAGTACATTATGGTTAAACCAATGTGTGCCTTTGAATGCCAAGATTGATGATCTGGCACTGAAGGAGGACTGAGGGAGGACAGTCTGCCTTTTTGTTTGTCAAATTTCTATTTAATTTTGCTCAATATTTCCTTTCATTTAGCACATTTTCCAGAAAGTCTCTTCTTAGAAACAACTGTATGACCTTTGTGAGTTACTAAACCATATTGAAACCATGAATAATTACAATCTTTATTTTCAAACAATTCAAACGTTTGTTTTCTTGCCAAGCGTGAGATGAGCAGTTGGATACTACTCTCATATCTGCGCAGTAAGTGTGAAGCTACTTCCTGCAGCTGGATAGCTTAGCATGGCACAAAGACTTGAAACAGCTCACATGGCCCTGTCCAAAGGCACTAAAGTATGCTTTAAGACTAAATAGTAAAAATGACATGTTGTTTTAAAAGGCGATAGCTGTTTCTCCCTCATTCCTGTTGTTGTGCTAAGCTACGCTAACCATCTCCTGGCATGTACATGTATTAATAGTTTCATGTGCAATTAGAATTTCACAGCAACTTTTACAGACTGTGTTGTTGTGCAGTTTGTGCCTGTGGTCAGGGAGGACCTTCGTCAAATCAGACTGGAACGACGTTGGTATGTGATATCTTAAGCCTGCTTTTAGCCCCTTTTATTCAGCAAACAAGCATGTCAACGACTCATGCTCGTTATGCTCAAACTGTATATGTGTGTGTGTGTGTGTGTGTGTGTGTGTTGACTCACTGGTGACAGAGTTTGACCAGGTCCAGGTCTGTCGTAGCAGGAGGCAGGCCGCGGATGTACAGGTTGGTTTTGCTGAGCTGCTCCAGGCCTGTGCTGCTGCTGTTACTGCTGCTGCTGGGACTGGACGGAGTCATGGGGTAGGACTGCACACAGGAAACCCACTGTTAGGAAGGGCATGGGAGCTCGATGATCCAATTTAAACCCAGGTCAACAGTGATCACAAGAGCATTTTTATCATCCGTGCGAATCAAAAAGGCCCAGATTGGACTTCACTGATGAATGTACACGTTGCATTAAATGATCAACATAGCAGCCAACACAGCTGAGGTTCTTCTACATTGGAACAGGCCTGAGGGGTCCAGTGGTGGAAGTACCTTTACTGAAGTACTGTACATAAGTGCAATTCTAAGGTATACTCAGCTGGAATATTTGCATTTTCTGCTACTTTCAGAGGGAAATATTGTAGTTTTTACACACTTTATATAATGGCACACACATAAAAACACATCATGGGTTTATAAACGATGATGCAATGCTTTACTAATACTGTACCCAGTAGTGTATGGCGTACTTCAAAATCAGCTTCACATTGAAAAATGACATATATATCTAATAAAACAATATATTATCCAAAACATACCACTCTGAATGGCGCATTCTTGCATTTTGAATCCATTTACTTGTGATACTCACGAAGTATTATTCACATAAAGTAACAGTTTGAATGCAGGGCATTTAATTGCAATGGAGTATTTTTTACTTTTACTTAAATAAATGAGTTGATTACTTCTTCCATCACTGTCAGGGTCTGAGTGGCAGGTAGGTTGAACCTTTAAGCTCAATTGAGATATATATACACTTGTATGCGGGCCTTTATGAATCACAATGGGATCAAATCTGTGCTCACGTCTTACATCCCGCTGTAGTGTTTATCGGAAACCTACAGTTTTCTTCATTCTCTTGAGCCAAACCATGCGGCACTGCCCTGCAAAGCATTTCCTTCCCCTAACTCATTCATTAAAATAGCTCCCAGCCACCCAAACCCTCTCCAGATCAGATCAAAGACAAAGCACAGCAGAGTCGCACCATCTGTCCACGACCAGAGGACAATCCACTCCAAGAGCCAAAGCCATGGATACAACCACAGCCGTGCCAACAAGAATCACTGAGATATCCGCCCCACTGTTATCGTTAAATGGATAAAGAATCGATCGCTGTGGCAGGAACCTCTGCGAGGCCTGCTGTGTCTTCAAGCAGCGGCCTTACATTTCGGTTGGTGTGCAATTACCATGCTAACTTTGTTTGAGACCGCCACGGGTTCACATTAGGCCTCCGAGACAATACGCCTACTCCATTAGAGGGCAGCTCCGGTGGTACATTTCACAGAGGCATCATCGCACCTTATAGCAGACTAAACCTGTGTTACGCCTACACTGAAAACTCATTCACCGCTTCCCTGCAGGGACTCAGATGTGGTTGGTTGCGGATTCCCCTCCTCAAAGTCATATACGGTGCCCTCTGATGGACACATACTACAGATTAATCTGAAAGGTGGATATTCGGGATCTTATAGGCTGCAGGCTCAATCTACTTCATGGGACACAAGGCTCACATTTCCATCATCAGATGTCAGAATAGCTGCTGCCTCTCACCTCTGCGCCTGCTTTCTATTCCCATCTCCCGTCTAAATGAAAAGGTGTGATGGGAAAGCAAAGGGGCACTGCCTTCAAATTACCTTTATTCTTCACCTGAGAGGCCACAGTGACAAATGCAGGCAGCACAGTTCACTCCAGCACACTGACATATATTACACTGCACTACACTCTCACTGGATTCACCCAGGAGGCATTCACCTATAAAAAGGACTACAATAACCGTCATGCATATTGACCAGAGGGGGCGAGTGGCTGGGCAAACAAGGTTATATGGACATAATAATTTAAATCGCGGTTGTAGAGCTATAGATCGGGTCAGCAGCTGGTTTATCTCTCCATGTTTAGCCTATCAGAGGATCAGCTTCCCGTTTGACAAGTGGGCTGAGAGAGGGGATCTATTTCTTGATGGAATTCAACTCATTTTGGCACTACAATGGTGAGATATAAACACATATGTGCTATATGGAAGCCAGAAAGGGCTTTCCAATGTCATTTGTGGCTGCTATTACACAGCCTGTTTAGCCTCGGTCGTGGGGGGGGGCCGGGGTGGGGGTGTGGGGGGGAAGTAGGCAGAAATAAAATGAATCATAATAAAATAAACCAACGTGCGAGTGTGTGTTCGGCATACCTGTTTGCGATTGACTGTCTTCAGCGGGTTGCCTGTGTTTGCAAAGATCATCCTGGAGGTTACGGATATATATTTGTTATTTCCCAAAAAGAAAAATCGCAACGAGGAGCCACTAGAGACGGAATCCAAGGCGGTGTACGGAGCCTACGAAATAGCCAGTCGGTTTAAAACATCCGCATGCTGAACGGGCTGGTTAACGTTAAAAAGAAGAGCCTCGACCTGCACAGGTATACTGACACATCTATACAGTCAGATGCACGCCAGGCGATGGACCAACCCTTCGGTCCGGTTCATTGATCTACGACGTCCTGCTGCAGACCGCTCCACAGTCCCACCTACTACAGACCAAACCATCTCCGCCTCGGCGGGGTGTTTGACGTCAAATAAACTGCGTGGCCGCCTCTTGCGAACTCGCCTCGGCGGTTTGGTTTCTGTGACAAAGGCACGTCGAGACGTCTGGTGTCTGCGGCTCGCTTTATAATCGGATACAAAGTGCTTTTGGGTTTCATTTGTAGGCGCACAATCAGTTGGGCTGAACACTCGGCGCCTTTCATGTTGTTGTCGTCCGCACATACCAAGCATTCTTCACCCCCACCTCCTCCAACCACACACACACACCCTCTTCCTCTTCCTACCCTTCCCCCCATCCAACACACTCACTCCACGTTAGAGAATCAGGATGCAATGAAATATAAGCTGGGTCTGGCCTGGGCTGGAGGTCACACACTCTCCCTCTATAAAACCAAATATGGGAGGGAGTGCATTGAAAGACAAGACAAATGTCAGGGAAAAAAGGCATTCATTAAACATGTTTACGCCTATCTTTAGTGTCATATAGGCGCATTATAGTAGCCTATACTGTATGTAGATCATGTGACATAAAGTAGAAACTAAATATTGACTTCTTCATCAATCAAGAGAACTATTCATATTTTCCCTTTTAATGCATTCACAAGATTGATCTGCTTATATGCAGTTTGTGAAAATGTGAACTAAGCATTTTCATATATCACACACAAATAACTCCCTCCACTGACTGATGGGGAACAAACTATGGCTTCATAGCTTCTGGTCAAATGTTTATCGTGCTTTTCAGAATTGGTTTTAAGATGCAATGGTTTTCCGTTGGTGCTTCAAAATAAGATGTTCATCTTTCTAGATTTTTGATCTTCTAGATTTTTGATCTCCTGCGTTTGACCTCTGAGACCATTTAGGTTCATCAGACACAGGCTTAAATAAAGCTTTTAGTTGTTGCACTCCGGTGGAGGAACAGCCCCTCTCATTACACCAGGTCCACCCCTTCAATAGAATCAATCAGAAGTCATTTCAGCCCAGCTCTTTTCTCTACCCACTGCCTGTGCTCAAGCCAGAGTCCTCGGGTCTTTTTCTGAGTAATTCTTATCATATGTTGAGCCAGAGCTACCGCTGAGGTCATGTCTTCTGATTTGTTTCTGGGAATTGAGGGAGAGAACCAGGAGGAAGTTTTTGTTCTTCACGGCTTGATATACTTACATTTAAAGACAGAAATGAAATGAAATGAAATGAAATGAAATAACCACAGACTTTGCATTACAGTGTTCGTGTCTAAACCACTATGAACTGTTATTTTCAAAAAGTGAACCAATTGGTAGAGATGCAGCAGAGCCACTTCAATTTTACAGCTACACAGGCACACATGTGGCCCCAGAGATAACTATGCACATTTCCCTCTCAATATTTTATAATTAAAGTAATTTTATATTCACATATACAGTACACTGAAGTGCACAAAGCAATGCTTACCACTAGCAGTGATCCTGCTGGAGATTTATGAAGCAAAGCTGAATCCAAATCCCATCAGGGTGCAAGGAAGCTCTTAAAGCATCACATTTCTCTCCCTTATTTCCTCGGCTGGTAGGATTAAGGACTCATGCTGGTGTTGTGTTACAAGCTACTTGTGATGGTCTTTGAAAAGTCCAATCATTCCTATCTGAACAATCAGCTCCAATGATGTTTGTAGAGATGATTCCCTGTGCTTTTTGTTACCCTGTTTGGTAGTTATTGATTGGTTAACCCATTAGATCCAATATGTTGTTAGCTGCCCTTTTGGTGACATGGGACATTTCATACAGTATTGAAATGTAAATAAACTATATTTCACATATTAAAGCTGTATATTTCACATATTTTTGCATTGCACTTTTAACCTATTGTTTCAAATGAATTGAATAACCAATGGGTCAATTGATCTGAAGCCTTTGGCTCATTTATCCATCTATCCATTGTTTCTCTGGCTAATTTTTCAGGAAGGCGTCTCCCTGTTTGGAGCAACAAAATGAATCGGTTTCAAAAACAACAGAGATTAGATAAAAACTGAAGTCACTGAAATTAGAGACCATATAATAATGTATACCTTACTAATGTAGGTTTACTCAGTCTGTATCTTAAAGGCCATAGAAACTAGAGTTAAGCCCATCACAAGGAAGCACATCCTGGTTACGACCGCTGAGTGTAGTGAATTGTGTCGAGGTAGCAAGAGGTCCTGTGGGTGTGGTGAAGGAGGGACAGAGGAATGCGGATGATTATCTCCCCCTTCCTCATTCACTGGTGAATTAAGGAATTCAAAATTCCTGTAGATGACCTGTCTGGCCAGGCAGTGTGGTAACCAGTAACATGTCGGGTGAGATTGCACGAGTTGTCTGGCAGGATTGGGAGTTGTTGTCTGGCTGGAATACATGAAACCCAACAAAGGAGCTTTTTCAAAAGTCGAGTGATGTTGTGGTTTCGCTCAGAGTTTGTGACTCCTTAGGGAATAATGAAATGCTTGCATGTTGAAATATGAGAAACCACTCAAACTTCACAGCTATTTTCATTATTTTTAGTATTGAAATATAGATGCTGTATATTTCATCAGTGCTGTTTTTTCTACGTTTAGTCAGTGCTAGAAGACGAGGGCAGGGTTTACATTCAATTCAATTTGAAAATGTATTGCTTATTACTTCAAATGAAAGACTTAAATATCCCAATTACATGTAATGTTAGTTTTAAGTCTCCTGTCTTAGAAATAAAGTGATGCACCTATATAATTTCAAAATGCAAGCATGTTATATGTAGCAGATATATACTGTATATGTACAGTGTTAAAACATGTTTCAATCTTAATTCAGCCATACTCTTAATAGCAGGTACAAGTATTAAAGAATGTTTGACCAAAATTAGTAAATAAGCAGCCATATCTACAATGTAAAAGCATTTTAACTTATAAACCATCATCGATTTAAAATATTCCTGATGTTAAAATTTCTGATGTTTCACAGCTCAATGAAATTAAACTGTGCTTAAATCTTACACATTTAAATCTCCTATTTGCAGATGAATAGAGAACATAGAATAAGGTGCCTAGACCAAGTATATACAATGTCAGAAAGTATTATAAAACAGACTTTATAATAATACATTTAGTAGCTCTACGTAGTTATTCATTCTTCTAATCAATTCAAAATATTATTTTTAAATTGTGTAAGCTTATCAAAGATATCATTTTTACATTTAAAAAAAGTACAAGCTGTATAAGCAGTAATAACAACATATTTATTATCAGTAGCAGTGGTAACAGTAGCAGCGGTGGCAACAGAAGTGTAAAATGTACTGATTGTGGCGCACCCTTGTGTCTTGGTTGTGCAGGTGCAAAAAGGCTGGCGACAACAAAATACGTAATTTGTGCGACGGAAGCAGTTTTTCGAAAAAAAGAAAAGACAATTCTGGCTGATTCATTGTAGCCAGTTGTACTGACTCGACTGATCACAGAAACACAGACTTTTCTAAACACCCGAAATATTTGACAACAGGTAAGTGAACTTACAGCTTTAACACATTCAGTGGCTTTCATAAAACACGGTGAGGTAGACTCAGTGTTCAGACTTTGTTGCTGTTTTTCTTGTGCGGGATGACAGAGGCTAAGCGTGAGCAAGCTAACAGCAAGCTAACGCCTTTAGTAACGTTGGATGTTGCTGTTAATGAACCGAGCGTTTTAGCGACACTTTTACTATACATTTCCCTGCTGTGTTTTGTTACTTAAACACGATACTTTGATTCTAAAAAAATAAATGCGTGGTTGTCCAGCTGCGTGATAATAGCTAAATTAGCTAACTGAAGCTAACTAGCGAGTTGGTGCTAACTTCAGTTTTATTTTGGATTTCTTTGGCTACTCAAATACCGTTACACCCATAATGTCCTAAATTGAAGTCAACAACGTCAGGGCCAATAGAAAAGACACGATACATAACACAAATAAAATAGAGACAATGTAATTCCCAATATACTAAGTCCATCACTTTTTGATTTAACGTTGATTGAACGCTAGCTATTAAACCCAAACATGACCTAATGTCCTCCAGGTTTATACCCGCGGACATGCTTTACTGTCTGATGGATGTTCCATCTAAATATTAGTCCACTACTTATGCTATTTGTATTTTTTTGTTAGTGAATTTGTCCGAATTAATAAACTTTATAAAGGACATACTATTAAATGTATCCCGCTAATGGTAAAGCTGTTTTAAAGTCAAGCTAATGCCTTCATTGTGTTTGCTCATCAGATCTCGCTATGGACCGGCTGCTGAGGCTCGGAGGTGGAATGCCAGGGCTTGGCCAGGTAACGCAAAGTTTGAAATGTCTGTAAATAAAGAACATAAACAAATGTTGCTTATGGTTCATAACAAAACCACAGGCAGAAATGAAAATCCCTCCCAGATTCACCCATTGTTAACCTAAACCAAACCATTTTCAACTTTTATATCCAAACATAACCTCTAAACTTACGTTTATCAATGCTTATTTGTAGTTAAAAGTTAAAAGTAGTTGGACTAACACTGGAAAGCATTTTGCCTGTAACACTGGTAATCCTTGATTGAATCAATGTGCCCAGTATTCCATACTTAAATGTCCATACTTAAATGTCCATACTTAAATGTCAACTTAATTGATTAATTATCAGGAATGAGACCGAGGTAACTTTGCTTGAGTCCCAACGCAGTGTCACATCTTGACACGCACACCTCATATCAAGCCCAGAGTCTCAAAATAGTTTACCACAGGATTAAAGGATACAAAGTTATGACCCATGATATATTTCATGCATTCAAGTTGTAAACAATAGTTGAATTGTGGTGATTGATCTGCGTAACTACTGTATTAGAAAGGCTTGAACTGATGAGCTCTGCTTTGACTCCTCAGGGCCCCCCGACAGATGCACCTGCTGTGGACACGGCAGAGCAGGTTTACATCTCCTCTCTGGCCCTGCTCAAGGTAAACAAACATCGTATGCACTAAACTTTTTAGAGTGGTTATCTTCATATTTGCAGTTAAAATAATACAGTTGTGACTTATCTCTCTTTCTTGTATCTGCTCTTAGATGTTGAAGCACGGGCGTGCTGGTGTACCAATGGAGGTCATGGGATTGATGTTAGGAGAATTTGTTGATGACTACACAGTGCGAGTGATTGATGTGTTTGCCATGCCCCAGTCAGGAACAGTATGTATTTACCATAATACCAAGATTATGCTCCCTATAACATAATTAATAAAGCTAACTTATCCTTGTTGTGATGTGTAGTAAATGCCTCGTGTATATATATGCTGATTTCAACAATTTTACAAGGAAGTATATGTTGCTCATTCTTACTGAATGAACATTTTCCACCTCACAGGGTGTGAGTGTTGAAGCAGTGGACCCTGTATTCCAGGCCAAGATGTTGGACATGCTGAAGCAGACGGGCAGGTAAAACTTACATGTGTAATATTTAGAAAAAAACATGGTCACTGTTCGCCTACATTGTCGCGTAAATCCGGGAATGAGAAAGTTCATTAAAACCTCACTTTGATGTTGACATAAAAACATTTCTAGGTAATATCGAGGCTTATTTTTGGGGCTACCCTCTAAACATGTGTGCCGTCTTTCTCAAATGTTGCTCATCAGACCAGAGATGGTGGTGGGGTGGTACCACAGTCACCCTGGTTTTGGCTGTTGGTTGTCTGGCGTGGACATCAACACACAGCAGAGCTTCGAGGCCCTGTCAGAGCGAGCCGTCGCGGTGGTGGTTGATCCCATTCAGAGCGTCAAAGGAAAGGTAAAGATGAATACCTGCTGCAGAAGAACCGTGTTACTCCGTAGCTTGCATTTATGATGCGTTATACATTTTAGAAATTACTTACTGGTTTCATGTGCGGCCTCTGTCTCCCCCAGGTTGTTATTGATGCCTTCCGATTGATCAATGCCAACATGATGGTGTTGGGTCATGAACCAAGACAAACTACATCCAACCTGGGTCATCTCAACAAGCCCTCAATCCAGGTAACACATTGTACACAGCGCCATCACCGCTGTTCAAAGATCCAAAAAGGATCAAATCACAATAAAGTAGTATTAGTAGTCATAATTTTTGGTTACTTTCTCTCAGCAGCTGGTTATGCACGTTATGACTTCATATGTTTAACGTTAGGTTTCTCATGTTTTCAGGCTCTGATTCATGGTCTGAACAGACACTACTACTCCATCACTATCAATTACAGGAAAAACGAGCTGGAGCAGAAGGTTTGAGAATTCACTTCTCACAGATTTGTTTTCATTGATTTTATTGATGGAACTTATAAATACCGCTCATTGTTCTTCAGATGCTGTTGAACCTGCACAAGAAGAGCTGGATGGAGGGCCTGACCCTGCAGGACTACAGCGTGCACTGCAAACTCAACGAGACCATCGTCAAGGAAATGCTGGAGCTGGCTAAGAACTACAATAAGGTGCACCTTCTGGACCTCGTCCAGCAATCTGAAACATTTTATTCATATTACTAGAAGGCTCACATGTTTATAGTACAAATCTTTTTCCTGTTGGGCAGTGTTTCCTCTGTGTTATGAGTCATAAGGATTTTAATATTAGTAGCATCTCCTCCACCACATAACCATCTACAAACTTGTTAATTTCATCTGAAAGCTGTTGCTGTTTCGGAGCCGTGGTTATGGAGCTGTGCTGCTTAACGTTATCTCCCAGGCACAAGTTTGCATTTCACTGGGATATTCTTGTAACAGATTACTTTTTTTGAAAATGTAACGAAATAACTGATTACTTGAATTGCAAACTAAAGTGTCACGTTACTCGTTCCAACAAAAAAAAAACTCGTATTATCTCTTAATACAGAGATTGAGTGATTTTGTTGGTTACACGCATGCTGCAGCTCCCTTATACAAGATTCTAAGGGTGTTGCGATGCCTCAAAATGATATACAGTATTTCTGCAGGGCAAAAACTACAAAAAGCATTACAAATATATATGCATGGCATGCTCCTGGTGTGCTCCTCCGCATTATTAAGACACTGTCGTGTTTCCACCCCAGGCTGTTGAAGAGGAGGACAAAATGACCCCGGAGCAGCTGGCAATCAAGAATGTTGGAAAACAGGTAACAAAAACTGTCTCTTGTTTTTGGGGTAATGTGACAAAAATCGAGGTGTGTTTTGTTGATGACAGTTAAATAGGTCAGTGAACGTGCGTCGGGTTGTGCAGACATGTTGGTACAAGCAGAGACTTTATGAAAGCAGAGATCGAGTTACTTTGTTGTTTACCGGTAAGTTTCCTGAAGCAAGTTGAAACTAAACTATTTGGCAAAAAAGAAACTCCTTCATCACAAACCACGTCTCATTGTTGGTGTTTGTCTTAATATTCCGTCCTTGCAGGATCCCAAGAGGCACTTGGAGGAGCACGTAGACGTTTTAATGACATCCAACATCGTTCAGTGCCTAGCTGCCATGTTGGATACCGTTGTTTTCCAGTGACGGGACTGTGTGCATAACTGTTAATATTGCAACCCTTGTTTTCCCTTTTATATAAAATAAATGTATGTATAAAAAAAGACTTTGGCGTGGGTGGTACCTTATTTTACTATCCAAGCAGAATGTTGTTTAATTCTGTCAGTGCACATAATGTTTTCTGTTTGAAACTAAATAATTTATTTCTACATTCTGTATTTTATTTTTCTCCTTTTTATATTTTAGACAAATGCATTGTTAACCAACATTAGATTTTTTTGTATTTAGTGTTTTTGTGTTTAATCTGGACATAATTCTTCACATTTTATTTGGTTTAACTTGGTTCTGATTGAACCTTTTTAACGGTGGAATAGAAAGCTGCGTCAGTATCTCATATTGGTATATTGCTGCAATACCCGTCCTACACACTAGATGGTGCAATAGTTGCAGGTTACATGGACAAAAAGTAGAAGTAGTCGTCAAGATGGAATACATCAGATCACCGTAGTCTCATTCTCAAACAGGCTTGTTCGTTTCATTTGAAGGTGATGTCACTTAGAAGTACTGGTATTTATACAACGTTTCAGTCCGGAGATAAAACTTTATCAACAAAAGACTTTTGGGGATTATTTAACAGTTTTGTGGTCTTATCAGTTGGCCAGTTATACTTCAGTGGAAAATAACACTCATCCCTTTGCTAAAACCGTGAACAACAAACTTCCACTGTAAACTGTTAATGCTCCACTTTGAAAGGACTGTTTGATGCTTATTCCTAAACTGGCCGTGTCTTAGAAAGTTGGGATTCCTTCCCCTTTATTTGGAACAAAGTTATTTCTAAGGAACAGGATGATGAGGGATGAAAACCTTTTGTCCTGTTAGGAAAACAAAAAGCCAAGATCAGCATGATTGACTTATTTCCTTTTTTCAGTGAAGTTATGCATTAGTTTGGCTGTAATGTACAGCAGACGAACGTCAAAGCTTTGATCTACATTAAAGTAGAAAGTAGGACAGCGAAGACATTAACTTGACACATATATTATCCTTTATTCTGGGTTTTGGTCTGAACCTGAAGTGCTGCACAAATGTTAAAAACCACCTCGGTGAACATGCTTTGAAGGAGGTACCAGCCTCCAAAGAAGCAATTTCAGATGAGCAACAACAGTTGAGCAAGTGTTTTCTTGCGAGAGGAGTCTTGTTCTCGTAGTGGGATCTGAGCCCAACAGCCGACATCTTTCTTATTTTACAGTTTGAAGGAAAAAAAAGTCTCCATCATGAGTTCACAAGATGTGAGCCAGAGATGCAGCTCGTATTGCAGTAACTCCAGCAGCAGCAGAGAACATGGAGCATATGGTCCATCTCCACCCTTCCCAGTATAAACAAACTAGACAGAGATTTACGACAGATGTGGCCCCCGGCCATTAAATAGACCTGAAGGGTCTTCAGATTACATCATCTTTTAGAATCTGTCCACCCCATACAGATGGAAATTGGCTTTCTCTTTGAGCACATTCTGAAAAATGTGAAATGTAGGGCTGTGAAATGAAACACCTTTCCTAAGGCCATGTGGGAATGACAAAGTGGGGCCCTCCATAGTCCATAATGTAGATTTATAACCGAAAAGTTGAGAAATCATTTTTCATAAAAGGTGAAATTTCAAGATATACTATGTATGCTACAGCTGACCAGGTTGTATCAATAGTGTATTAAAGTAGGTGTAAGTAAAGTAAACAAATATACGTGTGGCGCCAATTGAAATGTTCATGTGACACTAAAATGTATCTGAAACTATATTTGTTGGGCTTAATGTGTAAGTTACAGTGCTGATGTCCTTGCTGATGTCCTTTCATATACAGCAATGGATGTTTTAGAGCTTACCTCCAAAAACCAGGAAGCTCTGGAAGGCCGTGTAAAGCATTTCTGTTTGGACACAGAGTGGTTTGTGCACTCGCGTGTCACCTTCCATTGTGTGTTTAAAGTGTTGAATCATCATGGAAGTATTTTCATTGCTGGCCGGTTGAAATCATAGAGACATTTTGAGACACTGTTGGAAATGTCAGGAGATGTCTCACTGAGATTCCAGGCTCAAATGAAACCATGCCTCCTGCATAGAAGCTGCACGGGACAGCAGCAACAACACAATGTTATCGGTCCGAGGCTGTGACAAGACACTTCCCCTCAGAAAACACACAAGTCTAAGACTAAACCAGCTTTTCTGTGTGTGCTGGCTCTCTTTCTGAAAGCAGCATAAGATACGCCTCCACTGTGCTTTCTTCTCCTCACATGAGTCTGGAAGTTTGCTGCCACTCTATGGTTGTGAGTGCACATATAGCCAGCTGATACTTTGAATGGAGACTCACTAATGCTTAAATCGTGGTCTTTCCTTCCACCTGTACAAAGGTACCAGTTTCTTCTCCTGTTCATTGTGTGGAGGTCCAAAGGAAAACAAATTCATCTCATGCTCCTTCGTTACACTCATTTTGGAAAGGAGTGTTTTGCTCCGTGCTTTCCTCTCGTGGTGAACCGCTTCCAAGCAGATGAGTTAAAGGGGGAGGCTGTAAACAAGAGAGGCGCTTTAATAAACGCCGATGCAGTTTGGTGTGGTTTAAGAGGACAGATCACTCCCACGAGGCCACGGCCAAGTACACAGCACTCTGCCCCGCCTCAGTGGGTTCATTCTTGACATTGGAATCTTGACATTGGAACAGCTGTTGACAAAACAATCTCCCTTCACGGTCCATGTATTGGCTGTTCTGGAGCTTTCGATCATATCACTGGATCTTCACCAGCAGCACATCATGGTGTTTTTTGTAGTCGGTTGGGCTTTCCACCACTTTGGTCCGGACTGAAATATCTCGGCGACTAACGGATTGTTTGCCATGACATGTTTTGGACATTTAAGTTACTCAGAGGATGACTCTTACTGTCCTCGGTGATCCCCTGACTTTTCCTCTAGCGCCACCATGAGGTTATATTGCAAAGTGAAACGCATCAGCATCGGATGAATGGATTCTTATCACATTTGGTGCACACATTCATGCCCCTTCAGGACAAATTGTAACCATGGTTATCCTCTGACTTTTCATCACCATCAGGTAATTCTTAAAAAATGTGTCCAAAACCGAAAACAATCCCCTCAGTCTCAGCTGTACTTTGTATTTTCTGTTACCCAAATGTTTGCATTCTAACATATCTGAACAAAGATGGCAAACATGTTTAACATCGCCACGTTAGTGTTGTCACTGTTAGCATTTCAGTACAGGCTACAGAGCTGCTAGCCTGGCTGTAAACTCTGCTTTGTTAAATCAACACGGATGAGAGGTATTTAAAATGCTCAGAAAAAAAGCACGGGAATGTGAACCTCTACAGTTCCATGACAGATGGCAAACTACCTGGTAAAGAATATCATTTTATATAATTGAAAGCTCCAGAACAGCTGATAAACTAAACTTCAGGCGAGATTGTTTTGTGACCTTCTCTCTTTGTTCGACACACTGATTTGGGAGGAGGGAGTCTGCATACTGGGCTGCATACGTGAGGACGTGTGAGCATTTCTGCTGGTTCATCATTGCACATGTATGTGAATTTGTACATGTGTTTATGGTGAACTCCGCACATCTGGAGGAGCATCTCTTCGGGTGATAAACACTCGATCCAGATCAGATTTCTCACCGTCTGCAGGGAGCACTTTCTCCATCCCAACTGTATTTCACCTTTCCTAAGTGCCCCATTAAATGTAACCAAGCAAAATGAATGTGGACTGTTTGGGCATTTTAGTGTAGCGCAATCTGCCAGACAGCTGTGTGATATCATCTGAGAGTTTGACTCCCCTCTTGTGTACCCTTTCCCATCAGTCAGAGTGCCCTTAACCTGCAGGATCTTCACTCTCCTAACACATCTGTTCAGCCACAGAATAAACAGATATGCACTCTCTGCTTTAGTTCAGCATGTTGCTGGAGGACGGTTCATATCTGCAGTGGTTTCTGGAAAATACTAACGTATACAACATGTGAAAAATGGTGCCTGCTACTGTAGGAGGGGGCATGACATCTGGGATATGTGGAATGTGGACTGCATTTGTACACAGCTCTGAACCAAACTCAAACTCAGAGCCAGACAGAGGACTTGGTTCACAGTTTTAAAAATCATTAATCGTCTGCAGAACTAGCCGGCCACATAAAACGAAACCCGTTTATGAAAGCATAAATCAATGGCAGAGATGACAAAGTAGTCATGCTGCCTCTAGCATGCCAGTACAACCACTGTTCAGGAATATTTGTGGTTTGACTGTATTTTGCTCCTTAAAAGGGGTGAATGAAAGTATGTGGATAAAATGGAGCCCTGTTACCAGGCAGAATTTATTCTAAAATAGGCAGCAAGTGTGGAACAAATGAAAAGGACAGTGTGTGTGGTGATGTGAAAAGGTTAAATACACATCACCAAGAAAAACATACATTTCTATGAAAACTGTGCATCTAGGTGCTACACATTCCCTGGAGCTAAAAAAGTAGTCCCTTGTTCCTTTTCCTCAATCAAGTTATGGGTGCCGCTGCTCTGTATTTAGCAAAGCAGAGAAAAAGGGAGTAAAAGTCACAGCACAGAAACGATTCATGGATGCATTCTGTTCTCTGGACTCAAAGCTGGCGCAGCCTCTGTCCTGCCAACAAAGCAAACACGGTGCATGATTGTTCTGTTTCATCATCTGTGTGTGCATCTGCACTAGTTGTCCCATTTGAGGATGAATACTGGACTTCAGCCAGTAAATCAGGGCCAGCATATTTAATAATTGATACAATTGGTGTCTCTGCAGCTGTATCAGTGAGATTCTTTATGTTTTAGCCATATTCATTTGAGATATATTGACACACAGTTGAAGAGATAAACTTGTGGATGAAATTGTAATTATTATTATTTTTAATCATAATGTATTTCAATGTTGCTGTTACTTTTCAGATCCCTTGTTTTCTTCTGACCTGCGTGTTGAAAGATTGATAGCGGTATTAGAAGTGGTCTGAGGTGAATCAGGCTCGACAGACGTTAGGTTGATGCAGCAGTGTGGATGGGAACTCTTTGTCCTCTGGATTGTGTCAAACCGTGTTAAATTGCTGATTCCTGGGAAAAGGAAACACTGACTAACACTTGTTTTCAGTCATGTGCTCAGGAGCTCTGGCTCTGCAGGGAAGGCCAGTGGCCAAAATTCAAAGCTGTGGCCCAAAGGGGAGTCTACCGACCTACCATTTCTTACAATTATGTGAAGTCATCTCTCATATTTGCCCTCTTTGTCCATGTTATGCAAGAAAGCCATATGCTTCCAATCCGCGGGAGAATGTCGAGAGCAAATAAGCACAAGAATTTACGAGAACCTCTTATCTTCCTCGGCCCAGATAAACATATCGGGGAACAGCCTGCCCCCCTGAGTGTTTGTTTAAAGGTGACTAGAGATATTGGGAAGACGAATGATGGAAGGGAAGAATGTGATAGTGGACCAGTAAACAAGCACTGTCTGTGGCTGTCCATGTAATTTAAGCATCGGTGGTGATTCATTCCTTCATGTTTTTATCACGAAGGAAGATTTTCTTTCGAGGCAGAGAAGATTTATCACAATAAATGAGCTCACTTTGTCCCCTCCAGAGAGTTGTTGTTTTGTGCTTTGTGGTGTGTGTCCTTGTGTGGGGCATCCACACACTGTTTTGCCCCGCAGCCTTTAACCCGTGATCGTGGTCAGTAACGGCAGTGACGTGACATGGTGTTGTGATGTTACTCGTTGCCCGGGACTAAATTTCCACTCTTCCCTGTAATGGTACCCAGTGGTCTTGGGAATGATGATGTCACTGTCCACAGAGTTTCCACCACAGCAGAGGGCCTGCGCAGATGAAGCGAGTGGGTGTGTGGGCGTTTGCGATGTCCAGTCAGACCGGCTGCGTTTGCACAGGGAAGAGGTCTGTGTTGAACGCAACCACAAAAGAGAGGTGCTGTTTTCATTGGCCGGGTCTTTAGGGACTCACCGTCTGGGTCGGTGTTGTTTAAGTCAATAATGAACTTTGCTCCTGTACATACACTAGACAGTTAGCCGCTTCCATTTCATATGAATTTATGGTTTCATAAAACATCTGACTTCTCGGAGTGGCAGTGATTTGGGAAGCATAGCAAAGAATTCCTAAAGCCTAAACATTTTGGAAAAATATTGGTGGGAGGTGAAGTCAAGTTGGTCGGATTTGTCGTCTCCTCTTTCCTGTGATGCAGACAGTTGGAAAAGTGAATCGAAATGTCAGCACAGATTGTTTTATTCGCCAAATATTTCTACCAAATAGGGTCGTTATGCAGTCTGGGTCACTGGTTAATAAGTTGGATGAAGGCAAACGCAAGTTGATTTGATCATTTTGAGGGAAAACAGGGTTAGAAAAAGTTAAAGAACTATGAAATCATACGAGTGAGAGATAACTGCTTGCTCTGAGAAAATTATTTTCAGAAGTTTTACTTCCTAATTTCATCCAATTTCACAATGTTTCCTAATTTATTAGGCAATGCGACCTCTCCTCGGAGAGCTCACCGTAGAAATGTCCAGACTTCCTCTTTGGCTGGAAGACACTCACCACTGACCGAATCATCTCCACAACAAACGCACACTTTCACAATGCCTCTCCACGTCTTTTTCGCATGTTCAGCAGAAGTCACAGTGAGATTGTACTGTATATGATTCAAATACTTCTGCTTCTAAAGGGCTTTTAATCCACTTCTGCAATGTTTAGTTGAACTATAGTTCAAACTGATGTACAGTACCCAGTACCCACACAGTATTCCATGCGGGTAGGTATTGAAAGGTGGTTAATCACTGATATGTCACTTTCCCTATCTTTATGTGCACTTCTGTTGCGTCACAGTCTCCAGTGAGTCAGATGAACGGCAGGTCACACAAACCTCTATTATCTGTAAACATGTGAAGATGTTCCCGATTTTCACCTTTGTGGTTTCTGATGTCATCCCCTTCAGGGAAGGATAAGCTGTGTAATTTATAGGAGATTGGAAAGGGAGGGGGACATCAAACACATAAATAGACACGCACAAACACACATGCATGCACATGCATACTGTACCGTCGTCTATTTAATGGTCTTCAAAGCTACAAGACGTGACAGATTTTCTTGTAAGCATGGCACAAATCAGACATTTCTGTTCCTGGCAAAACTGAGTAATAAAGTGCAACGACAAGCTACTTTGGCTTTATGACAAGATCATTTTGTTACCAAGAGGCCGAGGGTGTTTTTAATAGGCTCCCCTTGCAATGGTGAACCATAATGGTGTGCCTTTGATTGAACTGGGAACGTTTTTTCAGTTCATTCTTAATGTTTTCTCCATGCAGACAAGTATCCTGCTGGGAAAAAATATAATAAGATCTGTCACTGTGCCCATCTGTGAACATTCTCAGTTCTTGGTTATGTTTTTTGTGTGTGCTGCATTGCCATACATGTGAGTCACAACCAACCTAGAGGATTGTTACCGGTATATCCAAACGAGCCCTGGAGTTTATTATTACAACACATTTGCTTTATTTGGCTGTCGGTGTGAGATGTCAACGATGTTCTCCAGGAAACCGTTAACAGTCACATTCAAGTAGCGGTGGTAATAGTGTTTGGCTCGCTGTGGCACAGTCTCAGAAAACAGCACTGTGGCAAATGGTGTGAGGAGGGCTGCTGTCAGTCTCACACGGAGCCAAATGGAGAGAGGCCTTCAGGCTGAGACCAAAAAAGGTAGTGGAGAGGATAGAGGGGTGCGGGGGAAGGCTAACACAATACCAGGTGGTATGATATCCTCGCCCACGTGAAATCATTATATATTATATGTTATATAACTGCCTCCACTATCCCTTTTCCTGAACACTATTTGCCTGAACACCATTTGTTTCGTGTGCGTTTTTGCCAATTAACAACAAATCGCAATTATTCTACTTCTGCTGACCTTTTTTCCAAATCCCACCATCGGCTTTTCAATGACCTTCCTAGCGTCCAGGTAGCCAAGGAGCACAGTTTATTTCAGTCATGACAAGTATAAAAATAAATATGTCTGTAAAGACTCTCAGTCAGGTGTCTGTGTGACAACAATGTGTGAAAAGCCCATGAAAGTTTAAATGTGTGGGAACTGACCCCCTTTCCAGAAAGCAGTAAATCAGTTTTTCCTTTGATTTATGCAATTTCCACTGTATACACAGCTCTACTCAACTGACTTGCTGAAGGTTGAGTTAAAACACTGCAGACCACTGATTGGTCAGAGCGAATCGTCACTCGAACCCGCCATTTCTAAAAGCCAAAGTACTGTCAACAGCGACCGCAATTATTTTGATTCAGTCGACCCAGATTGGACCCGAATGGAAGTCGGCAAAACGAAGCTGTATGCCACACTGTGCTGTATAAATGACCAAGTGCAGAAGTTATGACCAACAGTTGAGAATCCTGAGGGATGCACCATCCACAGTGGAAAACGAGCGCGAGAGAAGGAAACTGTCAGTGTGTAAGATAGGATTAAAAAATAAATAGTGCTCGATAGATGGTGGTAGATGATGGTTTTAAGTTTGGACGTACTGTGGATATATTGGGTGCTAATGTACTGTTGCTTTGTTTTGGATTTTTTGTAGTCTGGAACTTTGGACGGCAGACAGCGGTGTGAGCTGCACAATGTACTGTGGGGTCTGCATGTATTCGGGTAGGCACGTCCTGATTGGTCGGCTACAGCTATTTTCAGTGGTTGAATGCCTGCTCGTGATTGGAGGAGAGTATTACCCAAAGAGTCCAAAGAGAACCACATCTGTCTTGTCTGTTTTTTTGTGCTGTACTGCCAAGCTTATCGCAAATTTAAGATTAAGTTTAAGTTTTAAGACAACCGCAAACTTCCCCTCACTTTAACCAAGAAAGAATTTAAAAACAAACTAAACACAATCAAAGGTTTCGCCCAAAATTGTTTAATATCAACATGTGTGTCCGGCGACAGGGCTGTAATATGAATACTTAGTCTGTCTTTGCAGGAGAGATCACACTTTACGGTCCCAACATCATCACCAGCCCACCAATGCTGAAGAAATGCTATTATATCCCTACTGTTAACCACCAGCAGAATCATTGTCTGGGTGTGAACTGTGACCCAAGCTTCACTCAGCAAATACAGCAGACTGCTCATCGTCCACAGCTGCTCTGCACTTCCTTCACCATCTCACCCTTTGAATCGAACCTCCCCAGCCCCGCGGGGCTCATGTTGGCAAGGCTGGGAGGGAGGCCAGAGTCTGATTTCTAGTAGTGGTGTCAAAACAGAATCCCAACACAAAGTGTGTCTGCAAAACCCGAGACAGGGAGGAACGATTTTGCTGTGAGAAGGATTACAAGGAAGTACTTCTTCCATTTTTGTTTAATTTAGCAGATCCTGAGGTGACCATGTGCGACACACAAATGTCGGCGTACTTTGCAGACTGTGTTTGCTGAGGTGTCTGTGTATTTCTGCGGATGTGCATATTTGCGGAGTTGTCTGACTTTGTGTGTGTGTGTGTTGAGGGGGTTGTGGTGGTCTGTGCATGAGTGTGTTCCTTACACATTCACACAGGCTTCTGTCAGTACAGCGCCTTTTTTATTTTTTTAAACTAAACAGACCTTGTCCAGTTCAGGAACGAGCCACACTGTGGTTCCTACAGTCACAGCTCAAATGACAGAGGTTGTTTTCTTTTTTGTTGGTAATTAATTCCCACCAAGCTCGAACATACAATGTGGATAGAGGCAGTGAAGCTTGTCATGGATTTCCCAATACAGGCTGACCTCACCTGGGATGAGGCAGGTGGGCCTCCTCCTCCCTACAGCGCCAGGTGAGCTGGCATATCCATGTGGTCTAGACGGGAATGAGTGAGTAATGGTGATGCTTACTGCAAGGTACACAGTTAATGATATTTCCCATCACTGGTTTGGAAAGTGTGTCTTCATCATCAGGGCTCAGTTGCAGAAACAATTGAATTAGTGTTTTGCTCTGGGCTTAATAAGGACAAATTGGCAGAGAGAGGAAATGTGCCAACAATGAGAAAAACACTCCAGCGAAGGGGCGAGACTCCAAATAATATTTTTGCACTTATAGGGTCTCGCTAACCATATAGTCTGCTTTACGTCGGTGAAGTTGTCAGTTGGTTTTAAGAGGCAGGCAGGAGAGCTGGAATATACCCGGCTCTGACCTGCTCTGTGCTGTGTGCATGTCAGCCTATAATATAGAGAAAACAACCTATTGTCTAATAAAGCACATCGTGAAACAGAACATAATGGAAACTGCTTACTCATTAAGGCTGAATGCTTTAAAAGACGGGGGGAAATACCACAAGTGAAACAGCAAGCACATGGATCCAAATTGGCTCAGCATTTCGGGCGCAAACGGTCTTTACTGCAGAAGGGAATGAATGTATTTACTCACCACAGCAACATCTTTTTGTTTTCCTGTATACGTACGCTTTGCTCGACTGTTGGATGGCCTATTTGGCTCTTGGCATTGGTCTGTTTCCTGAACCTCCTGAAGGCCAGCAAAGGTTCTGCCCACTCAAAGCCCCTCTCTGTCTCCTTCCTCCAGGAGATTTTGAGGTCAACCCGCTCAGTGAGAGATGACGAGGCAGGTTGTTGCAAGGGTGGTAGTGCGCAAACGCACGTCGCAAACACACACCAACAGTATGAGTAACACGACTGTCCAAGGTCAGTCAGAGAGACTCTGTACTCGCTGCCTTTGGAGCTCACTGTAAGTCCTTTGGAAATGTGCCCTGTCTGTGTGAATAACATCACCTCTCCACTTGCGGCCTAATCGTGAATTCATTAATGTGATGAATTGCGGCCTCCGTTTCATAAGACAATCAATCTGAGTAGGCGTGACAACAGGAAAAGGCACAGACGTTTTCACATGGGTCCCAAATTCTGTGCACGTCCAACAAAGTGGCTATTATTTCATTCCGGCGGGTAAACAAGATGCAGACTTGTTTCCTTTACTTTTCCCCACAAAATGGCCACAAAAGTTCCTCCTCTTCACATTGAGTGACTTCACTCAGGCCTGATGGTGGACTGTGTGTGAGGACACAGGTCAAAGGTTAAAGGAGCACTCTAATAGCAAACAGCTTAAACTTCCACCAAGGCAACATGTTTTTATTCTGTCTCCTCTTCTCTACTCTCCCACACAAACACACTGCATAGACTGAAATACACATGTTGCCCTGATAATTTTGTGTTTATTTACATCTGGCATCGTGGTGTGAAACGGTTTCCACGTCCCCGATGGATGCAAAAGTGTCAAGAAAGACTGCTGTCCTGGAAATGGCATAGCCGATGCGAGGTTTGACCGAGGAGGTATGGACGGTGACTAAACCGTGCTCACACAGCTGTCTGAGAGGTGGAGGGCATAGGTCTGTGAGGATGAAGCTTTTTTTAGAGCGCTATTCTTGTATCAGTATGGAGCCAAGGTTAGAGCGAAGAGGTGGGAGACTTGCATCTCACATTCCACACATTCCACAAGTACTACCCGTCCAGCACTGAATGGGAGACAGAGAAGTTCATCGATTAGCTAAAAGGCCACAAATGTACCTCAGGAGTTGCTGTTCGTGTTGGTGAGACCAAAACAGAATTCAAAGGAAAGTGAATATTGGGTTGCTGCTTCATATCTGTTGCATGTGTTAATGCAACTGTTGATGATAAAAGTGTCGTGTTTGCTTCCATTCGTGGCAAGAAAAATCAGTTATGCCACAAAATGAAGACTTGTCCTGAGACTTGTGAGCAAAAACATGAGCGTCATAATTCAAGTTCTCCATTTTTTTTAACTCAAAAACCCAAAACATTGCAAATAATCAGTGACAGGCAGGACCTGCACACCTTGAATTATTGGCCCTGCAAACCGAAAGGACTTTGTTTCAAATACATTAAAAACAGCTTTGGAAGCACAAGTGTAGACACGTATAATTGGCCACTTCGAGATGTAATTTGCTTACGAAAAGTTGTGACTTTTTGGGACATGCACCGATCCGTCTGCTTCTCCGTTGGACTCCTGGCACTCTGGTCACTTCATCTCAAGGGTGTGTGAGCGTCCCGTGTGACTCAACATACAATTCAGTCAATGAAGCACCGCCATCGGTACCCCTCACTTGTCTAGTCAGACTCGTTGTTACTCTTTAAGCGGCCCCACCCAATCTGGTTTCCATGGTAACCCTGTAAATTAGCACAGTGTTGTGGAATCTCGGGAAGTGCTTCGTCAGAGTGTTCATCGCCTGCTCCCTGCGACCTCTGGCATTTGTCCTCAGCACATCAGCTGCTGCTCTTCACATCCTGTGCACATTCTGACTGATTCAGACTTGAGGGATGACGAGGAGCAGCGGCAGAATGCTGACAACCCCAAATTATGTTGCTCGACCATTTGTTTTTAGCCGTTTGAGGTATTTTAATTTCTGCACCATTGCATGTTTTCAGGCATTCGAATGCCCAGTGCATTCTACTGTCCATATTTTAACTGAAAAGATACAAATGAACAAATCATGCCACTTTTATACTCCAGGCAGGGAGTTGGAGGCAAACAGCGTGGAGAGCAGGGGTGTGATATGATCCCATTGCTGCTCATCTCACCCTCCACCCGAACCTGCCATTCCAAACCCTCTCAACTTGCTTTTCACCTCTCTATCACTTCACAACCCCCCTAATTAGTCCATCCAGCTGTGGCCATCTGGCTCTCCCTCTCCAAACTGCCTGCCCACAGTTTGGTGAAGCCGGGGTGGAGAACAACACATTCAAGGAAAGCGTTCCCAAGGCTCAAGTGTTGCAGCTTGACACACTGCAAATGCTTTTTTAGATTTGAAAATCCTTGGAGACTCCACACAAACCAACTGTTTGAACGATTTTCAACTCACCATTTGATGCATGCCATTGTTTCCCCAGTAATTACTGTGCAGCGTTAAAATCAACTTGCAGAAGCAGTTGTTTAGGCAATCTAAATGTTTTATTTTGGCAAAGATACATTGTTGCAGCTTGGTGATGCACTTCCCAATCAACTGAGTTTACATCTTTATTCCCATGCAACTGCTAATGCAACTTTGACAGCAATAATTCAAAATGTTATGTTAACTGCAATGGATTGTCTAAATCAAGCAATTTCCATTGTTGTTTTGAAATTAGTGGACAATGATGACAGGCTGAAAAGTAGGAAAACCAAATATAAAGCATTCCGTCATGCTTTAGAAACCGCTCTCCAGTAACGCCATTTTATCAGATCAGGTTTTCACTTCCAAATACAAATCACTCACAAGAAAAACCCCCATGAAAACAACCAGAGCGGAGATAAATATCTGTTGAAATATGGATGTTATGTATAGAAAGCAGAGACAGACAGAGAAGACAAGAGGTGAATCACTTTGATATTAGCCAGGCAGCTTTCCAGAGACTTCGACAGCTCATAAATCTCACAGTGAGACCAAACAGCCCAGGGAATGAAGTCATACCCCAAATACAAGTTATATATAAGTTATTTTACACTAATTCCCCCTCGATACTGCATAAGTGTACAATTAAGGGAAAATGTGTTGTTTAACTTCATTGAATATCGAAATAACACTTTTTATAACACTCTGCAGCTTGAAACCGACCTGTGTTTTGATCCTCCACAGTTTGTCACTGTTTCACAAGTGGAAAGTACGTGGAGGCTTTTTCCACACGGCAGAGATTGGTGACTCAGTTGCACTTCAAACACAAGGACAGTGTTTTTTTGCTGTTTTCCTTCTCTGTTTCCCCAAAACCATCTGTTTCATTTTTCAGCCCTCAGTTACGACACGTTCCACAAGCCTTGCGACAGGAATTGTTACATCGCAGTCCCACACACAGTAGCTGCTCTCCAGACCAGAACCATGAGTAAGTTTAGTGGAACCAGCGGCTCCTGCACCATGACAAGACCAAGGCAGCATGCTGCGGTCAGTTTTATTTTAATTTCCTGCCTTTTGCACATTTCATTTCTTAGCAGAGGAATTAACTTCCCAGAAATGAACCCCACAGACCATCAAACATGTTATGTACAGACAGTTAAACCACAGAATGTTGTTTTCACTCTATAACACTTCAAGGTTTTTAAAATAAATACAGTATATTGTTGGTTAATTGACGAGTAAAATGTATTAAATGTTATTATACACATCTGGAATTATCCATTAAAAATAAAGGTGCCGCCGTAAAGACAACAACCTACAAGTGAATATTTAACTAACTAGTGTTATAAAGCTTCAATTCAATTAAGCACCTTTACCCACATTTACCATGTGATCAGTGTTAAAAATACTTGTGATTTAAGGTCACTTAAGCAGAGAATTAGTCTCTTCTGTCCCTCTCTCGTTTTGTCGACGCTGAGAGACAAGAAAACAATGTCGACACGACGAAAGGGACAACGATTGTCTTCAGGAAGGCCGGCGCTGCCCACCTCCCTCTTCTCATCAATGGCTCCTTGCATGAAGGAGGTTAGGAGCACCAAATGTCTTGCTGTGCACATTGCTGATGACCTCAGCTGATCACGCATCTGCACCTCCTTGACCAAGAAGGCCCCAAAGCATCTCCACTGCAGGAATATGTTAAATTCTTCAAAACACAATTGATTCCGTATTAAAAAGCAGAAACATTATCCTTGATACTTAAGTTAATCATAACATTAGCTTAAAACAACTTTTTTTCCTTTTTTTCTGAAGGGTGAATACTCGGCTTTAGAATAGGACGTTGCACTTTTCAACATGAAAACAGAAGACCATGGTTTTGCTTGGAAAAGGCATGCAGACGGAATGTGAATTATAGACATAAGAGGAAGCAGGTATAGTGTTTCCTTTCACTCTAACACTATTTGGCTAATGACAAAGGAAGAAAGGAAACACTGATAGACGTAGAGCAGGGTCGAGAGAGATGGTGCGGGTTTATGTGCATGTGGTGGCAGGTGGATAGGATTGAGGTAAGACTGGCTGAGGTGTTTAGTAATACTGATTACAGTAGCACAGCACATTAAAGGCATTTGTGTAGGCATTGTCGGTCCACGTGGTATCCAGAAAATGTGAGGAAATGAAGAAGAATGATGATTGTTCTTGATTTGCCAACTGTGAAGTCGCTCTTCCTCATTCATCAACAAGCTGCTGTGTGGAGCCCCTGGATGTTTTTGCTCATTTGGGATGCAGAAAGGTACAGAGCTATAAACCCTGCTGCACAGGGGCCACCAGCCATGGGTCCTCAAAAGATTTGAAAAAACACAACATATTATAGATGTACTGCCTGATACCAATACACAGTTGCACAAATCCAGAGCTGGGGGACATTTTGGGATTTGGGGAGATTTACATCAGAGCCCTCATGGCTACACCAAATATTTGGTATTGTGATGGTGTTTTGTTGTACCATGTTTTGGAAATGCGGAGTGCTAAAACAAATGTATCATGTGTCTTTCTTTGCATTTTAAAATATTTTTATAGTAATTCTAACGGCAATAAAAGACTTGCTTCTGATCACAGCATTTTATTATATGCTTATATCACTTAATTCTGGCTGGCTATTGAGCTGTTGTCTAGGCTTACTTTGTTGGTCATTCTGATATGTCATTTTAACATCTATTTTTCTCTCCATCCCACGGGTATGACGGGTATTCTGGTGCCATCTGGCCTGAAGTGATCTGTGTGACCTCAGGTGCTCATTCATCTTTTTAACTTCATGTTTTTTCTTGTCTGTCTTGAACGTTAAGTGTCGAGTGTCAGAATTGCCCACATTCGGGCGAGTCATCCAAAGCTCCAGTGAAAGCCCTCCCCCTCAATAGGCTGCAGCGGTGTGTCCGGGTATAAAGCCAGTGCGCTCCCCTCACCTCGGTCTGGCGCAGCTGCTCGGTGGCAGCGGGGATCTGACAATAAGGGACAGAAATTAGACCTCTCCAAGCTAAACTTCAGTTCTGCACATGCTTCTTTTGTAAAACTTGCTCTGCTAACTTCTTATACTCTGCCTTGAAATCCGTATTTTCCCACAAAATGACTGGTGGCCCACTGACGGGGTTACTGGTTGCGCTGTGCGTAAGCAGCGCAGTCCACGGTTTACCAAAGAAGAGCAAAAGACAAACTGGCCAGTATCAGGTGTTTCCTCAGCTCAATGACGCAGCGGCCGTCTCTCCAGGTTGGTACAAAGAACTCAACAACCGTCAAGTGTTCTTGAGTTTCATTAAAGTTTTTTTATTATGTGTAAAAAGTCAAAGATTTTTAATTTTTTTAAATTATCATTAATTTGATTTATTTTGGGATCAACCAAATTGGCTAAAATGTTATAGGTGGTTTTATGTTTAATAAACGTTATGTGACATACTGTATATTCCTATTATATAATTTCTAGTCGGCTGTGAGGAAAGCGGTCGCTCATACAGACTGAACGAGCAGTGGGAGAAACCCTACCGTGGTAGTACACTGGTATGCACCTGCAATGGAGCAGCAGGCATCAAATGTAAAAGTAAACCTGAAGGTCAGTGAGAGACCAACCGGTTCGACTTAGCAGACCGTTTATTTGCAGTCTCACTTTCCACATCTGGAAACGCAGTATCAATTGCTTCAGAACTTTTGTGTCAATACCAACAAGAGAAGTTAAAAAAAATGTAAATCCCACCATGACTGAGACACCAGTCCTGAGTTACTTCGAAAAAAGTTTAGAACATATTTGGTGAAATTCTTGTCAAGTCACCAGTGCGTCTTTACGCAGCAATATAAATATCCCCTTTACCATTCGTATTTCCTCTGATTTTCTCTCAGTGGAGGAGTCCTGTTATGATAAGCACAATGACCAGACATACCGAGTCGGTGTAACCTACGAGAGACCAAAGGAAGGGATGATGTGGGACTGCACCTGTATTGGTTCCGGTCGTGGCAAGATCAGCTGTACCATTGCAAGTGAGTTGAAAAATCAATATTGGACATGGTAAAATGTTTGCCAGTGATTTTTGAATTTAGATTATTTCTAGTTTGTCGCTTTTGTGTTATTTTCTTGACAAAAGATAAGTGGATTGTCTTCCCTGCTTCTTCCACTCATTGGAAACACAGCATTACCTCTAGGTGTTTGAATTGAACATTTCCCTAAATTGTGCGCTACTGATTAAATATACAATCTGAACAATGGGTATGCGTCATAATGCATACTAAGGACATATTTTCAAACCAATGCAACTTAATACGCGTTGTCCTTCACAGATCGCTGCCATGAAGGTGGGAGTTCTTATAAAATCGGGGACACTTGGCAGAGGCCTCATGACACGGCTGACTACATGCTGGAGTGCGTGTGTCTTGGAAATGGCAAAGGAGAGTGGACCTGCAAACCAGTGGGTGAGTACTGAATTCAAACCTGCAGGGAAACCAGGACATCAACACTTTCCATATGAACTCTGGAATGCAGATAAATGTGAAATGTCGCAACTTAAACATGCAAGCTTGTGTGTTCGGCTGCCAGCACACACACACAAACTCATAGACAGGGTTATTCCTCAGAAGCATGCACTGTGTTTGCTAGCACTGTAAATATTTGACAACAGTCCAGACAAACAAGGTAAGTGTGTGAGAGAGCATGCCTCTCCTCTTTGCCCATCTTACGCCACAGCTATTGATTTTCACTTGGTTTATGTCTCCTGACGCTGTGATTTCATGCCGGATGTTACAGTGGCTCCTGACGAACTGCAGATGCAATTAATCCCCTGTGTTATATGTGCAGCTGAGCGTTGCTATGACAACAACGCTGCACCATCGTACCTCGTGGGGGAGACCTGGGAGAAACCGTACCAAGGCTGGATGATGCTGGACTGCACCTGTCTGGGAGAGGGAAATGGACGCATCACGTGCACCTCAAGGAGTAAGAGGAGTATAAACACATGAACACACACTTTGACATTCTTTAGTATCGGGTGCTGACCGCTGTTGTGCTCCAACCAGACCGTTGCAACGACAAGGACCCCAAGAGGTCCTTCCGTATTGGGGACACATGGACAAAGACGGACACAGGTGGACACATCGTGCAGTGTCAGTGCTTAGGAAATGGCCGTGGAGAGTGGAAGTGTGAGAGACACAACGCAGGTCGAGGTGAGATTTAAAAACTCTTGCTCAAGTTCAATTTTGCTGAAAACCTTTCTCTGACACTCAACATTCTTTCAATCTGTTCGGTGGTATACAGCCATGGGTGCTGTCGCGTTGACCCCCACCCATTCCCAGACTAAGCAGCTGCCAGAGCCCGCCATCGAGGGGACGTGCCGCACAGACTCTGGAGCCACCTACTACGACGGACAGCGCTGGTTCAGAAGCCAGGGCAGCAAGCAGATGCTCTGTACCTGTCTGGGCAACGGAGTCAGCTGTCAGGAGTGGGGTGAGTCCCCAATTCATGTCACAACACTCAAATAATCTCAAATATTACATGTACATTGCTTTGTCTCTACTATAATTACCATTTTCTCGTTCTTCCCCTTCCTGTCTGTGCAGAGGCCAGGAAGCTGACCTATGGTGGCACCTCTAACGGCCAGCCGTGTGCATTCCCGTTCGTCTTCATGGGAAAGACCTACTACTCCTGCACCTCAGACGGGCGCGCAGATGGGCAGCTCTGGTGCGCTACATCTTCAGACTATGAGAGAAACCAGCAGTACTCTTTCTGTACTGAGAAGAATGGTGAGACTGGGCTTGACCATTTTCATTGGTTTTGTAGATATATCGGGCTGATGTGCTCCTTTTTATTACATCACAGCTTTTGCCCGTCACTGTCATCTCTCTCCATATCTTACCTTTGAAAAGTCTGTACAACCTGCAATGTAATTTTGTTCAACATCAGTAAATTAATTTACTTGTTCATTTGTGTTTTGATGTTAATTTATTTCACACTTAATGTATCAGTTCCCTTTCTGGGTGTTTGTAAATGTTTGTTTGAAAATTGCCACATTTTAAGATACAGAATATTGGTGCAAATGTTGTCTATCACAGTCCCCAAACTCTAGAGAACACATGACATGGTGGTATGATGTGATATCCAGTGTCTCCATCTCTATTCCAGCTGTTGTGGCAACACGAGGTGGCAACTCCAACGGCGGCCTGTGCCACTTCCCCTTCCTCTACAGTGGCCGCAACTACACTGACTGCACCTCCGACGGGCGTCGTGACAGCATGATGTGGTGTGGCACCACCCATGACTACGACACAGAGCAGCGCTTTGGATTTTGCCCCATGGCTGGTGAGTGTGTGTGCTGCTTCGTTCGTTTTTTCCCCTCATGCAGTCACTTTGAGACTTGTCAGTTAAATATTTAATAACATTAACGAACTGACCATTTCATTTCCTTCTAGAGTAAAGTTCAGAACAATAGTTCTGAAGGGTTTCCAGTTTACAATTTACAATATAAAAGCTTAGCTTAGCATTAAGACCGGGTAACAGCAGGGACACAGCTAGCCTGGCTCTGTCCAAACTAACGTGCGATGGATATATTTTCTGTTGTAGGGGATGTAATTACACTAAATGCTTTGGAATTTATTTCATCTTACTGTCATAGATGCTAATGACTGTTTGGTTGCATGGGTCACTTGTAGATAATTGGGGACTTATTGGGGTTTATGGTCATGGGAGAGTAATGACTCCATCAGGGCTGTTACATTTACAGCATTTGATTCCATACAGAGTGGTGACACCGGGATTTCCGGCACGAACACACACAGCACTGTTTTTATTTATTCATCCCCATCTTTCTTTATGTAGCCCATGAGGAGTCATGCACCACCAACGATGGAGTGATGCACCGTGTCGGCGATAAGTGGGACAAACGCCATGATGTCATGGGTCACGCGATGGAGTGCACATGCCTGGGCAACGGCCGCGGCGAGTGGAGCTGTGTGGCTCACTCACAGCTGCGAGGTCAGAGAACTCACTCCATTTGGATATGAAACAAAACTGTTTCATTTGTCTTAAAGCATTAAGGTATGCTGACTTCACTCCCCTTTTTCAATGTCCAGACCAGTGTATTGTTGACGGCTTGTACTATGAAGTAAACCAAGAATTCTCCAAGCTCCACGACGAGGGCTACACGATGAACTGCACCTGCTATGGACAGGGACGTGGACGCTGGAAGTGTGACGCAAGCGGTGCGTTCACGGCTCATTATCTCACCCGCTGAACAATGCTAATGCTTTTTTAAAATCTGGAAAATACAACCCCACCCGTCTTTGTCCCTTCTAATATCTTTGTTTTCCTCTGTTTTCTACAAATAGATCAGTGTCAGGAGCCACAAACCAGGGCTTACTATCAGATTGGAGAGGCGTGGGAGAAAGTCATCCACAGCATCCGCTACCGCTGTTATTGCTATGGTAAAGGGATTGGAGAGATGAGATGTGAACCTCAGCAGACCTACCAAGGTAAGGAAAGCTAATCCTCCAAACACCATCAGTTTAACGCTGCTTTCCAGTTCAACTCTTTTTCGGCAGAGTCACCATGGTCCATATTTGAATATGCTGGTTTAAGTGTTATTATTTAATTGGGGAAAGTGTTAATTCCTCCAGTGCTTCTCAGTCCTTTCATGCAGCTTTTCCACTGAGTGACACCGCTCTCTGTCTGTGTCTGTGCTTAATTTGTGTGTTGGTGTACTTATTCAACCCTCCTTCCTCTCACCTCCCTTATCCTCCCATCACACGTCACTGAAGTGAAAAGTTCACTTGCCAGGTCAGTGAAGGGAAGCGGGGGTTGGCTGCTTTTCTCGACTTTGAAGTCTGCAAAATGGAGAAGTGCTTGCCAATCACATCACCGCTGTCTTCCCCTCGGTCTTTGTAGTTGGAGAGGTTTTTCCTCCCCCACCTGGTGTTGTTTTGCGGACCTGCTGAGGGGAATGGGATGCTGGGGGGGGGGAGGGGCTTTATACACACTCCCTGCCTCCAATGTCTCCCTCTTGTTGGGTAAAAGTTGCTTAATGTGGTACTTTGTACTGCAGCACATTGTGTGTCCTGAATCAAACATTGACCTAAAAAGTTACAGTTGCATCATCTATCTCACCATGATCAATGGTGTGTGCGGAGCAGGGCTTGAAAAGCTATATGTAAGCTGTAAACTGTGATGAATATAGTGCTCCGGTGTTATGTCGGACTGTAAGATGTCAGCGGGTGTTTGAGCTGGTTTAGCACCGTCTGGTGGTTTGGTTCCGTCCCAAAACGATGAAACGATCTGACAGAGCCTCACCAAAAAGTAGCCAGCTTTCACCCACACTCTCTACAGGTAACACTGTTACATTACATGTCTTTGATGATGTGTGAGTCTTTTTCTCATCGCTAACAGCAGCTTTGTTCTGTGTCTCTCCTACTCTCTCGCTCTCTCTCTTCCTACACCTGCTGCTCAGACGGCCACAGACCTGTCCAGGTGATCATCACAGAGGCAGGAAAACAGCCAGACTCCCACCCCATTCAGTGGAACCCCCCCCCATCTGTTCAAATCACCCAGTACATCCTCAAGTGGAGAATTGTGAGTCACTCTTTTGGTTCAGGTTAGAAATTGCCTTTCAATTTGCTGACCGGTAGCATGAGTAAAGGTGAGCAAACAGTGAAGTGCTTTTGGTAATGTTGACTGGAGTTTGAACATGGACAAACACGGTGATTAGAGGGTACATTAAGTCCCCTTTACGGTCTACATACACAAACACACATACTCCAAGGAAAACATCCCCCTCTCCGTGATTTTTGTTCTCACACATCTATTTCTCTTTGAAGACCTCAAGGACTGATAGCCTGGTTGAAATGTTTATGAAGCTTAATTGAAGTCAAACAGTTTTCTTCTGAAGGGGTTTGTGTATTTTGGACAGAAAAGGCACGCAAAGCCCTCGTCTGGCCGTCCTGCTGAGAAAGTTGTGTAGTTTTCCGACAGAGTGCAAATACTCCCAAAAGCAGGATGTGGCAGTAAATGGGCCTGAGTCCAGTCCAAAATATACATATATAAAGTCTTCATTTTCTGACCATATTTCTGTTCAACTTTATCATCTGTGCTGTCCAAATTGTTCATTGCTATAAAGATTAACGTTTGCCATCAAGAGTTTAGAATTCAAAGTTGAGAAAATGATCTCACTACGAGGTCCATTTAGTAGCGATTCTGGAGCATTTCATCCACATAACATGCCCTTCATCAGCAGCTTTCGCTCAACACTTTTTTGTCGTCCATGTTTGCTCAAAAGCAGAGGTTCAGAGTCCACCCTTGAGTTCGTAAACAGCAGCTGAGAAAATGCTGTCGATCACATGATGTGCATCAGCAGCAAAAGATGATCTGATCTTCAATTTATGCTTTATGTTATAAAAACGTGACTTTTAACCCATTCACTTTTTACCCCTTCTGGTAGAAAAATACCGGTGCGCCCTGGAGGGAGGTCGCTGTCCCCGGCCACCTCAACTCCTACACCATCAGCGGGCTGCGTCCAGGCATCACCTACGAGGGTCAGCTGATTAGCATCCTGCGCTACGGACGCCGTGAGATCACACGGTTCGATTTCACCACTAACCATGGCTCCTGTGAGTAAACTTCAGCGAATACATTCTCTCGATGCCACAAATCTAAAGACATTTTTCATAGGAGCATTGTATGTCTTTCTCTCTCAAGTGGAAACGTCGGAGGGAGAGACGACCCAACCTCTTGCGGTGGTGGACACTTCTGAGTCTGTGACAGAAATCACCTCAAACAGCTTCGTTGTGTCCTGGACGTCAGCCTCTTCCACCCTCTCTGGCTTCAGGGTGGAGTATGAGCTCAGTGAGGACGGGGCCAAGCCGAAGGTCCTCGGTGAGATCCTTTGACATGAATTGTAACCTGGAGTGGGCAATATGCGTAAAATTCTCCATTGTTGTATATGTAGTTTTAAATCGAGGAATTGATAAATACTGTTTTAGACTAATCTGAAAATGAAATACCTGGTGAGTCAAGATACTACCATTGAGCAGCCCTCCTCATTGGATATACTGGTGGTATGTGTATTGACTAACTTCGTGTCGCCTTCTCCAGATGTTCCACGCACAGCCACCTCTGTCACCATCGCTGACCTCCTGCCAGGACGCAGATACAACGTTAACGTCTATGAGCTCCCAGATCAGGGACAACCAAACCTCATTCTGACCACCACCCAGACTACAGGTGGGAGAATCCCCCTCCTCTCTCATGACAATGACATCAGGATTATGCAAGTACATTATTTCACAAAATACAACGGGACTGATTTCCATTCTTTTCTGTTCCCCAGCTCCTGACGCCCCTGCTCAGCATGCAGTCGATCAGGTGGGAGAGTCCTCTATCAGAGTCAGCTGGTCCAAGCCTAATGCTCCTATTACTGGTAGGAAATGTGTTTATACATAATTTAGTTATTTGATATAGAGATCCGTTTTATTTTGGCTGTGTGTAACTGTATGGTTGCGCCTACCAGGTTACCGGCTGGTGTACACGCCGTCAGTGGAAGGCAGCAGCACTGAGCTGAACCTGCCAGACTCAGAAACCTCAGTGACCCTGGTTGATCTTCTCCCTGGTCTCCTTTACAACATCAGCATCTACGCTGTGGAGGAGGACCAGGAGAGTGAGCCTGTTTTTGTACAGGTCAACACCGCCGGATCCCCTGTACCAGGTGCATATTTTCTATCAGATATCATCTTTCATTTAATAAAAAGGCTGAAATCAGTGATTATTAAAACATTCACGGTGTGTTATTCTATTCTGTAGATGGTAAATTATTCTTTTCATATCATTCTTTGTCTTTTGACTGACAGTGAAATCAGAACAGATTAAGTTTATACTCGCAGCTAAAGATTCCTTATAGGGCCAGGCAGCTTTAGGAGAGGCTGTCCAGTGTTTGGGAAAGACTGAGCTTGTCAAAACATTGCTTTGTCAAAATATGCTCTTACAGTTATAACCATACCACGGTAATATCCTCTTATCTTCATCCTCGTGTTTCTAGTTCGTGTAATCTTAGTCTGTGGCCCCTGAATGAACTCTCTTTAATTCATGGTGGGCTCTTGAACAGACACCTGTTAAGACGTAGTTAAAACACTTGTGAAACGCAACCGTGCATGTGCTGCCCACACCCACACAAAGGCACACACACACACACACAGTTCATAAATGTTCATAAATCCCTCCTTGTGCCTGGCACAGAAAAACGTAGTGTTTTATTATGCTAAAAAAGAAATTAGTTCATGTGTTGTTTGGCATTTCTCTCATATTTTCAGTTTTATTGTTGAGATCTGTAAATTGTTAAAGCCTTTTATTGCACTTTTACAAAGATTTATTGCTGTATTTAGCTTTTTAAGCTTTTACAGTATTTACACAGCTAACTTAAAGTTGCCCTGTGGAGTTCCCAACAAAATGAGGACCGACTCATAAAAACATAGCGTTACCGGTGGTCTAGGGTATCTTTAAGACTGATTGACTGTCCCTTGTGAATCAATCTACCAATTCCTGTCCACAGAGGAGGTCCCGGCACCCACAGACCTTCAGTTCTACGAGGTTACGGATATGAAGATCACCATCACCTGGACCGGTCCACCCAGCGAGGTGACCGCTTACCGGGTGCACTTCACCCCCGTCGGTCCGGACGGCACTGAGATGAGGCTCCTGCAGCTGCCTTTCTCAGCCAACGCATATGCTGATATCACACACTTGCAGCCGGGCACACTGTACCGCTTCTACATCTACTCCATGAATGGTGGAGTGGCGAGCAAGCCGCTTGTGGGAGAAAAGTCGACTAGTAAGTATCGGCATAGACAAAGGAGGCCCGAGTTAGACGCAGAGGGATCACAATAATGTATAAAAGATTTTTTGCCTTATGTGCTATCATTTTTATCCCCTCCAGAACCTGATTCGCCCACCGATGTGCGTTTCACTGCCATTGGCCACAACACTGCCATGGTTATCTGGGAGGCTCCCCGCGCCATCGTCAGTGGCTACCGTCTTTTCCTGAGCATCGAGGGCTCCAGCCCCATCGAGAAGAGGATCCCTGGCAGGGTCACGCAGTACCCTTTGAGGAATTTACGTCCAGACACCCAGTACACGGCCGTCCTGCACTCAGAGCTTGACAATGACCTCAGCGAAGGCATCACTACATATTTTACCACCGGTCAGTATTAAGAGAAACACAGCATCAGAGAGGAGTATAAATGGTTGCAATGAAATGAATTAGACTTTTCCCCATCCTGTCCTCCTCCCAGCTCCCCAGATAGGAAATGCTCCTGCTTTTAGCACTGAGGTCACTGATAGCTCTATCGTCATCACCTGGATACCTCTTCGCAGGTTCAGCTACAAGGTAGAGAACTTCATCTTCATCTTCAGTTCATCATCTAGAGCAGCGGTTCCCAAACTTTTTAGGCCGCGCACCCCCTTCTACATCCCGACCGGGTTCGCGCACCGGTCGGGATGCGCAATCCCCTTAATCCCCCTTAATAAAAAAAAAAAGAAAAAGCAACAGAGCCCATTTACAGCCGCATAAAAATCAGACCAATGAGAGAACAGTTTGCTCGCGCGTGGCGTTAGTTTACAATATTTAGTCCGCTGTTAAATGTTGCAGTGTGAACACAAACCGAACAAAGGGGCAACTGTGGCTTTGGGCAATCTGCGTTGCCAATCCAAGTGAAGCCCAGACACAGATACTTTTCATCATATTTCCTCTTATTTTTCCCAGTCTGATGCTCACCCTCGTTTCCTCTTTTTTCACCTTGACTCCGCGATGGGCCGATGTGCTCCCGATTTGTCTGTGCTATCCCTGCCTCCTTTTCGGTGTCGTTCGACTCCCGTTCGACTCCCGTTCGACTCCCGGTCGACTCCCGTTCGACTCCCGGTCGACTCCCGGTCGACTCCCGTTCGAGTGCTCAAGTGCATTTATTAAATTGTACGTTTAAAATTTTAAATCTTACAAAGGGGATTTTTATAATTCATGTTTTTATTTTGTGAAAAATCCCACTTTTTAAATTAAAATGTATTTTTTTTTAAATATTTAATATTATTACACCATCAGACGTCATTACACTTTTCCTCTCGCGCACCCCCTAGAGGCAGCTCGCGCACCCCCAGGGGTGCACGCACCACACTTTGGGAATCCCTGATCTAGAGAAACAATTGTTCATCATCACGCAAAATGAAAGCTGCCCAATCAATATTTTCATACTATCAATGGGTCAAACCATGATGTGTAATGTGAAAGAGGTTACTCGTAGATGACATCAACTTTATAAGGTGATAATATATCAGTATTGGGTTTACTGCTTGTTGCGCTGACCCCAGGTGGCCAAAAAAAATGTCTTTGCTGTATATTTTGCGCGTTAAGTGTATTTTCCAGGTTTCTGATCTCTGCCTCCTTCCTCCAGCTCTCTGTGCTCCCCAGCCAGGAAGGCGAGTCTCCCAGGGAAGATACCTCTGACTCTGGACGTATTTATATTCCTCATCTGATTCCTGGAACTCAGTACACCTACAGCGTTCAGCCGATTTTCAACGGACGCAACCTTGGAAACCCCATCACCCGAAATGTTGTCACTTGTGCGTATCCAATTCACTTTCACGATAAAATAAGTTGTGTAACTGGTCACCAGATTGATTTAATGTGGGCCAACATCGCACTGTTCTTGAGAGTTTGTTTAAGAAGTCACTGCTGCATCGAATCAAGTTTCCCATGCTTGTGTCATGATCTGCTTTCCTTTCCTTGCAGCCCTGTTGCCTCCCACTGACCTCAGAGTAGAGTCCAACCCCGTCACAGGAGATCTCACTGTCCACTGGGTAGCTTCCAAAACACCAGGTAAATATTGACTGTGTTCCCCACGCACTGACTGCTCATTGGGTCTCGCCAAGTCTAGACCTTCGCCTTTGAATGGTGTTTTTTTCCACCTGGACAAATGTCTCTTCTCGGTATTTCCTTTTGACTCATACGTTGCAAGAACCTCTTGACATTATGTTCGACCTCCTCCATATTTGTCTTGTTCCCCCACCCTCTGCAGGCATCACGGGCTACAGAGTGACAAGCACGCCGACCAACGGCCGGCAAGGAAACACCCTGGAAGAGTTCGTCCGAGCAGATCAAACCTCATGCATGCTAGAGAGCTTGAATCTGGGGGCCGAGTACAACATCAGTGTCTTCACTACTAAGGGCCATTTGGAAAGTGTGCCCGTGTCCACAATTGTCACACCAGGTAGGAGCCAACAGCAAAGCATTCACACATGTAAATTGGCATCAAACACAACTTCGCTGTGTCTGTGTGACAGAGGAATAAAAGGACGAGATGAATTTGCCATGAAAGGCTGAGTCGACATTAAACTGGAGCCAACTCCAATATTTCACTTCCTGTCATTACAGTAATATTCTCAATATTCCCAAACGTACAGTATATTCATCTTCATGCTGAGACCTTTACCCGACATATACATTCTTTTTAAAATTGGCTTAAAAACAAAAAAAAGCTTGAATACATTCATGCAGAATAACGGGAAACGAACAAGCTGACAGACACACAGCTCTGACTTTTTGTTAAAATAGACTAAAAGGATCCATGGAGCTGCAGAGTTTGGGTCTAATCTCTGTGGGTTTGTTACAATGAGCAACCCCTTTGTAAAAAAAAGACATTGTTTAATGATCACAACCTATTACTAACATGATGATTGGTACCATGCATGCAGGTCATGTTTATTAATAATCGGGATGGGAATACTTTTTTTGGAGCATGCACAGAACAGTATTATTAATCACTGCTTCATTTATATCATAAACTGTGAATGTCTATTGACTTAATTTGTAATGTTCTCTGTCTAGCATGGCTACTGTTCACCTCTGGATCTCTGAATGCTTTATTGGGAATGAAATGATATCACTCATGTAATTATTATGGCTGTTGGGTCTTTCTGTCTCTCTAATTTTGCTTGCACTTTGCAACTGACCTAACCCTTTCAGACATCCCCACGCCCAGTCACATTGACTTTGTCGACATTACTGACACCACCATCGGCCTGCGCTGGATCCCTCTGAACTATACTACCATTACTGGTTACCGGATAACGGTAGTAACATCAGGCGAGAGCTTGCCAATTTTTCAAGATATGGTGGAAGCGTCTGCTGGTTATTACACGATTCGTGGTTTGGAGCCGGGTGTGGACTATGACATCGGTATCTTCACAGTTACAGAGGAAGGGGAAAGCGAGCCGACCACACACACAAAGCAAACACAAGCTGGTGATTTAACTCTTTCACTCCATCTGTGGGGAGGGCTTGGGTTTTGATCTGAGAGAATTGATGAAGCCCTTTTGTTAACACACATGATAAACTCAAACACCATCATATATTTTCTTTATGTCAGTGTAAATCTGCTTTTATACTCTTTCCTGTGTTCGCTATAACGTTTAACCTCTTATTCTTACAGCTATTCCAGCTCCCACCAACCTGCAGTTTAGAGGGGTGGGTCCTGACCACATTAGGGTGACATGGGCAGTCCCCCATGTGGCCACACCAAGCGACATCTCTCGGTTTGTCATCCGTTACCATCCTGTAGCCACAGACGACGACGTCAAAGAGGTTAATGTTGGCGGAGCCACCAACACCTTTGTGCTGCAGAGTAAGATGATCTGTTTAAAAGTGTCTGACAGAAAGTTAGATTTCAAGTCCAAAATGAGTAGTTTTTCTTTGCAATGCTCCATGTCAAGCCATTCTAACTGTATACTTGTCTCCCCGTTTCCATATAGACCTGCTGCCCAACACTGAGTACCGTATCAGTGTTGTTTGTGTGTACGGTGAACGAGTAAGTGAACCAGCCACTGGGACTCAGAGGACAAGTGAGTATGACAGTGGTTTCCGAAGTGCATCAAGGGAGGCGCAAGACTTGTTAATTTCCATTTTTTTACTGTCATTTTTTAATGTTTCATCACATAAAAACAAGGCAAACACAACACACATCAAAATCAGAAAATCACTGCATTACAAATCCTGTTAAATATGCAATGATGCGGCAGCTAAGATTGGTGAAAAGACTCCTCTGCTTTTGAACAGAACAAAATAAAGAATATACATTTAACAATTAGCATATTTAATTTCTGTTTCTTGTTTATTTAAATATATATATATATATATATATATATATATATATATATATATATATATGTATATGCAAATGTACACAGGACTCGATATTTTATGTTTTTAAATGTTCATACATATTTCATACTATAATTTAATGTTATGTGTGTTGTTTTCCCATTAAAAAAAATCTTATAGTAGATATCCATGGTGGTAATTCTGAGCTATGGTTGCATGTGGATGCATGTTTAGTTTGGGTGCCACTGGATTATGACACCAGTCCAAGTCGACAATCCCTTTTTGCTAAAATGTTGCAATTGCCATTGGATGAATTTAAAGTCTCTCTCCTTTCCCTGCAGCTCTGGACTCCCCCACTGGCTTGGACTTCTCCGACATTCGCACCAACTCCTTCACCATTCACTGGCTGGCTCCGACCGCTGTGATCACCGGCTACCGCGTCAACTTTCAGAAGACGAGCGGCGGGCGGTCGAAAGACGAGAGGCTGCCCCCAACCAGGAACCACTTCACTTTGAGCGGACTGACACCAGAGACAGAGTACCTGGTGTATGTGTATGCTGTCAACAACAATCAGGAGAGTCAGCCTCTGGCTGGCACACAGGCCACCAGTGAGTTTCTATACTGGTTTCCACTGCAGCCTCTCCTTTTCTTTTCTTAGTGACACTAATTGGCTGAATCTTGACCTTAATTATT
Organism: Melanostigma gelatinosum; assembly: GCF_949748355.1. Taxonomy (NCBI): domain Eukaryota; kingdom Metazoa; phylum Chordata; class Actinopteri; order Perciformes; family Zoarcidae; genus Melanostigma; species Melanostigma gelatinosum. Next base: position 19,789,120 of record NC_136635.1, read on the forward strand.
TGTTTTAATAGACATTCAAAATTTGTTTTTAATTTGTTCTTCCAATCTTCTCCAGTCTCCGATGCTCCCACTGACCTGGAGGTAACATCGTCCACCCCGTCCAGCATCACCATTCGCTGGGACGCCCCCTCTGTCACAGTGAAGAACTACAGGATCACCTATGAAGGCACAAGTCTGTACATGTTGTTTTAAGTCATAGTAGTAATAGTTTCCTCGTAACCTCGACAATATTTGTAATGTTACACTCGGCTCTTCTTCACTCTCTTTCTAGGTGGTGAGGCTCCTCAAGAGTTCACCATCCCAGGCTCTCAGACCACTGCCACCATCACCAATCTCAAGCCCGGTACAGACTACACCATCAAGGTCTATGCTGTTACCGGAAGAGGGGACAGCCCCGCCTCCAACACCTACACAGCTGTCTACATCACACACAAGACTGGTACAGCAACGTGGAAAAAAAAATAATCTTCCTGGTAAAAACAAATGTTGAGGGGTTAAACTAAATCTAAAGCCTGTTATGTGTCCATCTGTCTTTCAGATACCGAGGCCCCCACTGACATGAAACTGACTGACGTGAGTGACAACGCCATCACAGTGCGCTGGTCTCCTGCTCAGGGACCAATCAGAGGATACAGAATCACCAGTGTCCCCAAAAATGGCCTGGGACCATCCTACTCTGAGGTGGTAGCCCCTGGTAAGTCAGGCCAAAAAAAGCTGCCATCTTTATTTCATATATATCATATCATATTTTTTCCAGCACGGTATGCTCATCTCAGTGGCTCCTCTTCTGCTCCTCTGTTACAGATCAGACTCAGATCACATTCACAGGTCTGATGCCCACTGTTGAGTATGTTGTGAGTGTCTATGCCCTGGGCAACGATGGACAGCCCTCCTCCCCCGTGGTGGAGAATGCTCTCACTGGTTAGTTTGACTCAGTTCAGTGACAAATGATTTGAAAAAAAGACTTAATCTTTCTCAACCAAGGGATTATTTTTGGCACAAGTGATGCGAGTTACTCGCAATGTTTTTCAGTGCATTTACATGCATCGAGTTACTTGCATCTCCAGTATTTCTTCCTGATTTCTTGATTTCATGTTAGTGAGAAACCTGGTTTCCTAATCAGGATGAGGTATTGGGGAAATATTCCCCAGCTGGATTACTTCTGGATGCTCGAGTCTCCTCTCAAACATCCATCTCGCTTTAAGATGTCTTTTTAGCCTCAGAAGTGTACGTTCCTTCATTAAAAACAACAGCTCAGAGCTGACAGGAATTCCCCCATGCCTTCCTCCCATCCTGCAGCTATGGACCGTCCCAAGGACCTGACCTTCACCAACATCGAATCCAACTCCATGCGCATCACTTGGGACAGTCCAGACGGCGCAGTGACATCATACCGCGTCCTGTACTCCAGCTCAGAGGAGAGTGAGAGGGAGCTGCTTCCAGCACCCAGAGGTGACCAGGACACTGTGGTTCTGAGAAACCTTCGCCCCGGGACAGAGTACACTGTCAAAGTCATCGCCCTCCATGGCCGCACACCCAGCAAACCTTTAGTGGGAACCCAGGCCACAGGTAGAAATACATAGAAAACATCAACACATTCATGACCTAACTTATCTGTCCCCTGACTCCAATTCTAAATGTGTAATTTTCCGTCTCAGCGATCCCTGCTCCGACCAGCCTGCTGATCTCAGAGGTCGGTCCTTCCACCTTCACCGTGTCATGGCGGGCTCCCAATGCACGCCTGTCAGGCTACCGTGTGGTCGTCAACCCCAAGAACATCAATGGCCCCACCAAAGAGTTGAACGTTGCTCCGGACACCACACGTGTGGTCTTACCAGGGCTCATGGTAACAAGAATTCTTATCTCAGGATTTACATGGATTCATTGTCACTCAGTGATTAAATATCAACTGTATGTTTGTATGTTGTAGGTGGCGACCACATATCAGATACATGTCTATGCTCTGAAGAACTCTGTCACGAGCAGACCGCTGGAGGGAGAGAGAACCACACTGGAAGGTAACTGGCTGCACCATAAATGAGCACATTTACAGTCATCACCAGTTGTTATGCACTGCTCTGTTTTACGTCCGCTTCCTTTCCTCCTCAATACAGAAGTAGGTCCTCCTCGGCGTGTGCGCATCTCTGATGTGAAGGATTCTTCTTTCATGCTGACCTGGCGCTCCAAGATGGAAACCATCACTGGTTACCTCATCGATGCCACGCCCGTCAGTGGCTCGCACCCGACCATCAGCAGGACCATCCCAGGAGAAGCAAACACCTACACTCTCACAGGTACAATAGACCTACCTGCTAGACAGACCTTTTAAAAACATGGAAACAGGTTTACAGATCTAAGTATTGGAAGTGTGATTTCACTATTTTTTATTCTTTTTTTTCCTAAGGTCTGCAGCCAGGCACACCATACTCTGTTAGCCTGTATACTCTGAAGGGCAACATCAAGAGCGACCCATTTACTGTCACCATTACAACAGGTAAATACGCAAATCTGTGTCTGATCTCCCTGCTTCAGTGTGATTGCATTTCATGCTTTATAATGTGAACTTCAGTTTAAACCAGATTTTTTCATATCCATAAATGTTGATCTACATGTAGTTGCTGGTGCTTTATCGCTCTCACTCATTGCATACAATAAATCCTGTGTATACACTACACAATGGTTTAGTTAAATGCAGCCACAGTAGACATTTTCGAGATTATATCTCTGTTTCTGCTGCATCAATTCTGATTATTTTTTTCTGTGTGGGTTCGACAATGTTTTAGGAGTGCTCTGCTAAATCGGTGGAGTATTCATTTAAGTCAGGTCATTGAAATGAGAAATGCAGCCGTAGCATTTGACATAAATCCCAACTGTAACCCGACAATGCACACACAAAGCAACAATCAATCAGATGATCTAAGATGATGTTTTTCTTCATAGCTAAACCAGTGGTCCAGGCTCCCACCAACCTCCAGGTCACATCTTTGACCCCCACCTCCATCTCCTTCACCTGGCAGGCCACCTGCCACACACATCACGGATACTACGTCACCTATGAGGAGTCAGGCGGGCACCACGAGAGCTCAACCCACGACCCCACGCCGGCCAAAACTACGCCACCATATCTGGTATACCCTTGTCAACTGGTCCATTATCACTAAATACTCGATTGCCACAGGAGATATTGTATAGGGCTCGGTTTGTCACTGAAATAACATTTTGCTTATTTAATTGGGCTACAGCGCATTTTATTTTTCATTTTTCCATTTTGATTGACAAAAAAGTGTGAGATTTATGAAACGCTTCATACAGGCCTCAACCGGTTATATGATTATTTTACATGTAATCACGAGTGCAACCAACTCGGTCCACCATATGATAATTGTTTCTCTCCTCAGGCCTGAGACCAGCCACCGAGTACATTATCAAGATCATCGCCATCCAGAACACACAGAGAGCACACCGCTGGCTGGGCAAAATCAGACTCGTGAGTATTTTCAGACTTCTGCTCTGTACAGTGACAAATGTGATGGTCAAGGTGATGCATTCCAAATTTCAAATTAGTTATGGCTAAAAATCCTTTGAAATGTAAGGGTTTGAATGGAAGCTTTAATCTGCTCAGCTGAATTTAAACGTCTTGCTGCAACAGCTCAGAGGCTTTGAAATAAACTCTACAGTCAATCAGCGTCAGTTCTCCTAAAACAACAATAATACTTTTTATTTTGAATGTCTCCAGAAATGCCATTCAAAA